>NC_067413.1:58923710-59224442 GCF_009764475.1 Pristis pectinata
ATGTGGAGCCACAAAGGTGTAATCTATAATATACTGAAGTTTTAAGACTGCTGCTATTTTATAATACACTCCCATATTATTGCAAATTGTCCATGTAAAACCGAATTTAACTGCTTGCTAAGGTAGACTGACTGAGTTTTCCAAATCACCCTACAGTGAATCTTAAAGGTTAAATTTTTTAAAATTTTATTTATAGTGTGGACCCTTCTGGCCCAATGAGTCCGCGCCGCCCATTTTAAACCCAAATTAACCTACCCGTACGTCTTTGCAAAGTGGAAGGAAACCGGAGCACCAGGAGGAAACCCACGCAGATACGGGAGGACGTACAAACTCCTTACAGACAGCGACGAGAATCGAACCCCGACCGCTGGCACTGTAATAGTGTTGCGCTAACTGCTACGCTACTGTGCCGCCCAAGAATTGCTATGGTGACTTTGACAATTATGGGAATTTTCTGGAATAATTTCACCTCCACTATCTGAGCAATTGTCTAATGCAAGGGATTGCACACCTGTACTGGAAACTGTCTGTTTGCAGCCTATTGATTTTGATAGGACAAAACACCAGGCACAGTTTCCATTGAACAAGCATTCTGTTTCATCAGATTGTCACCAAGGTAAAAGCTAGTTGAAGAACAGCGTCCTTCTAAGCACAGAGTGATAAATTTGAACTTTTATTTTAAGTAGCCAAAATAAATATACATTGCATTCTTCACTTGATGAAGGATAAATTGCACATGCATTTACATTCATTTACATCTTACATCATTTTAATGAAGCTCTTGTTTGTTTTGGAAGAATTTTCTTCCCAGCAGTCCCACTCAGGTGCCTCATGCCAGAATTTAACCCAACACAATTCTTATTCCCTCTCCACCATGAGAAAACATATGCCTGAATCACTGAGAAATGGGTCAAATATAAACAAGGAGACTGGAAGATGTGAGGATACTGATATTGGGCAATGAAATTGGCAACTCTGGGGACATGGAGGACATCCCAAAATCTGCAAAATCTGATATTAATATAATTTGATACAAAACATGTTGCATAACTGCATTACGTGAAGAATAAATTTATGCATTATATGAATAATAATAATAAAAGTTAAAGTGGATGAGACAAGTAGGGTCAGAGTCAACAGTCGTGAATGAGTAGGGACAGTTGCCATCAATCTGCGGTTGGAAAAGGTCATGAAGTAATGCTTCAGCACAACCATTGAAAACTACAAAAGCTAAATAATACATATGTTGAAAATATTAAATGAAAACTGAAAATGCTAGAAATATTTAGGAGGTTAAGCAGTACCAATGGAGAGAGAAACAGAGTTAATGCTTCAGGTTAATGCCTTTTTACCCCCATCGTGATAGAAACATAAAAGTTGCTACACCACCTGCACATTAGCATAATTAGTGATTAAATATTTCAAATGCGTTGGTAATTTTATTGGTCTTCTTCTGCACCAAAAGTGTATTAAATAATGTAACAACATTTGGATATGAATAAATAGCAAGTTACCCAGATGGAAGGAATAAACCAAATGTGCTAGTTATCTATTACATTTATAAGCAATGTGGCTATCAGTTGAACAGCAGATGGTAAATATGCAGGTTCCTCAGGCAAATAGAGTATATTCCAACCATCAAAACATAATGATTTTTGTAGTACAATCTTTGAATTTTTATGGAAGATTTATGAAATGCATTTTAAAAATTCTTTTAAAATAGGATAATACCATGTGTATCATTATTCTTGAAACTTAAGCTTCAAAAAATGCAGTTATGCAACATATTTTGTATCAATATATAATGATGTCAGATTCTGCAATTATTATAACTAGGTTAATATGCAATAGTGAACAATGCTTTCATTTCTTACAAATTATTCATTACTTGCTTGATATGCAATCAGAAGCTGCAATTTTGAAACCAGTGATTTAGGCATACAGCTTGTTGAAGAGAAAGTTAAATCAAACAATTTACATTCCAAAATGATTACTTTTGTTTTAACATTGCAATGCAAAACTTCACTATAGACTGTAGGAAAGAATGGTTATGTGTTGGCTATATTACTCCAGCTTTCATGCAACATTGTGTTGCATTGAGTCAGTTAATTTTCAACAGTAGATTGCACCAAGAATAATTAATGTTAAGTAAGTATAGGAAAAGACAACTTTATTGCCTATATTTTGTTCGTTGTATCGTAATAAATGAATATATCATCACTCAATGTTTATTTTTATTTTTTAAATATCTCTGCACGTTAACAGAATTAAACTAGCTTTAAGTTGCATTGATTTCATAAAGTGTTGGGAAAACAACAATAAAAAACAGAAAGTGTTGCAATACACAGCAGGGTAATCAGCATCTGAATGAGAAAGATCAGATAATGTATTGTGCTTATAGTTCAGTGGGGAGATCCAATTAGTCACCATTCTTTGCAATATCTAATTGCTTAACATGTGCACATACTTGGTGCCAACTGAAACTTAGAACTGATATTTTTGTCACTAAAATCAGTGCAACTTTTCCTGAAAGTGATGCAGTGATTGGAGGATAGTTACATAAAAATGGTGCATAAAATCAATTGGAATCACTGACAGTGAGGTGAGTACCAGGCTTGACTGACAGGGCAATGATACAATCATTTCCAGTGTAGCTATGTGCAATCTTTACCGAATCCAGTAAAAACACATTGATCTGATACTTGGTCATTGGAAACTTGGAGACAAAGATGCACAATTCTCGAAAAGTGACCATGTCTGAGGGATTTGGCTGATACGGTCAGAGATCAGAGGACGGAGTTAAAAATGACACAAGTAAGAGAAGATAACAGTATTAGTCACATGTACATCAAAACACACAGTGAAATGCATCTTTACGTAGAACGTTCTGGGGGCAGCCCGCAAGTGTTGCCATGCTTCCAGCGCCAATATAACATGCACACAACTTCCTAACCCGTACATCTTTGGAATATGGGAGGAAACCGGAGCACCCAGAGGAAACCCACGCAGACACGGGGAGAACGTACAAACTCCTTACAGACAGCGGCCGGAATTGAACCCAGGTTGCTGCCTCCGTAATAACGTTACGCTAACTTCTACACTACCGTACCGCCCATGTGTATAGTTCCAGTGGTAGAGTGCTTTGGGAAACATTGAAAAAAAGTTACCTTTTTCGCCCAAGCATGCCATATTTGCTATATCTCAGTTTAGTGACCAACTTTCCTCTGCTCTGTTCATCAGCTTTATCTGCCTCTGAGACAGCCAGCAGTTCAAAAGTTGGCAGTAACCCGTTATGCCAAGATTCTTCTCATTCGCAATGTTGTAGCACTTTGGAATATCATTAGGACATGAAAGGCACTGTACAACAATGTCATTTATGTGTTCATTATAATACTTCAGGTGAGCTCTAAAAGTCAAAAAGGTCCTGATTGGGAGGCTTCCAATATGGCTTTGAGAACTGAGGAATGAGAACTTTTAGTGGAATCAAGAAATCCAGATGCACCAGTGCTACTGAAGGACATGAGAAAGTTCAGCTTGGTACAGAGAAACAAGGGGTGTAGTCTGAGGTTACTAGAAATATCTGGCTGGCACAATGAGCGAACTCAACCACTGTATATATTATCATCTATAAAGTCATCAACCTGTGTAAACTAAGCAAATAAATCAGTCACACACTATCCACATCTCCTTTTTACAATGAATACCCTCCTGGTCTTACAGAAGTCCCTGTGAATATTGTGTCTCTAGTCATCACTTCCAATTGTTTTTCACTCATATCCTTATAACAAATCACTTCACAAATTATTTGCATGGAATGTAACTATTTATCACACACAGTTATTACTTTAGGTCACATAATGAAATATAACAGGGTGAATCATGCTGGCTGTAGCCAGTTGTTCTAAAAGGAACCAGCGGCATTTAGTCACTTGCAACCTTACCACTAAATCTGGAACAACCTGAGGAATGGATGAGGCATGGATTTCTTTCTTTTTCAATCTCTTCATTAATTTTCAAATTAGTATAAAACAATATATATAACATTAGTAATTGTACATATGGTGCAAAGAGATCCGGATAACAATCATAACAGTTAATATATATAATCACAAGGAGTAAAAAAAGTAATCTAGACCTCCTGTTCTCTTATTAAGTGAACAAATACAAAAGGAAAGATTGAAAAGAAATGAAATTTAATTGTATGAAAGAAGAACCCCCAAATCCCCAAAAAATTGATAATAAACCAAAAAAAACCCAAAAACTTCAAAAAAAAACTTGACTGATATTTCTTCAATTAAAAAGAAAAAAAAAACATTATTATGTCGTCAACTCCGCTCCTCTGTATTCAAGAGTTATTGAAAGGGATCTGAAAAAGGTCAGCTTATATCATATGAAAGTATTGAATAAATGGACTCCAAACTTCCTCAAATTTAAGCGAAGGATCAACAATACCACTTCTAATTTTTTCTAAGTTTAAACATGCTATGGTTTGAGAAAACCACTGAAAAGTGGTGGGAGGTATTGGATCCTTCCATTTGAACAAAATGGATCGCTTGGCCATTATTGTGACAAAGGTGATCATACGACAAGCAGAAGCTGATAAATGGCAAGATTCCATCATTAGTAACCCAAAAATTGCAGTAATAGGATGAGGTAAACTTTAAATTTAAATTTTAAATTTTATTTACAACGTGGTAACAGGCCCTTCTGGCCCAACGAGTCTGCGCCGTCCATTTTAAACCCAAATTAACCTACCCGTACGTCTTTGCAATGTGGGAGGAAACCGGAGCACCCAGAGGAAACCCACGCAGACACGGGAGAATGTACAAACTACTTACAGACAGTGACGGGAATGGAACCCCGATCGCTGGCACTGTAATAGTGTTGCACTAACTGCTACGCTACCGTGCAGATGAAATAATGTTAAAGATGTCTTTCCAATATTTTTCCAAAAGGGGACAGGACCAAAACATATGTGTCAGGGAAGCCACCTTCGAATTACATCTGTCACATATAGGATTTATATGATGATAAAAACGGGCTAATTTGTCCTTGGACATATGGGTCCTGTGAACCACCTTAAACTGTATCAAAGAGTGTCTAGCACACATTGAAGATGTATTACCTAATTGAAGAATTTTCTTCCATATCTCTGTAGGTAAAAGTATCTGGAGTTCTCTTTTCTATTCATTCTTAATTTTATTAAGTTCCTATGAACGTATTTTCGTAATCCGATCATAAATTATTGCTATCAGGCCCTACTGATAAGGATAAACACCTAACATTTTTTCTGTAATTTCAATTTTATATGGTGTTGGAAAAGAAGGTAATGTAACTTTTAAAAAATTTCTAATCTGTAAATATCGAAAAAATGTGATCCAGGCAGATTGTATTTATTAGACAACTATTCAAAAGATAAAAAACAGTTATCAATGAATAAATCTTGAAAACATGTTGTTCCCTTCATTCTCCATAAGGAAAAAGCTGAGTTAATTCTAGATGATTGAAAGAAAAAATTAGATTGAATAGGACTTGATAAATAAAATTTATTCAATCCAAAAAATTTACAAAATTGAAACCATATCTGTATTGTATGTTTAACTATTGGATTAGTCATTTGTTTACTCAATTTAGTAAGTGCAAAAGGGAATGAAGCTCCCAAAATAGAAACTAATGAAAGTCATTGCACTGAGTCACACTCAAGGTGTACCCAACAGGGATGATGAATTGTGCCCAGAAAATTAAGTATCTAATATTAATTGCCCAATAGTAAAATCTAAAATTAGGCAAAGCCATACCACCATCCTTTTTTAATCTTTGTAAATATTTCTTACTTAACCTTGGTTTTTATTCTGCTATATATATATATATATATATATATATATATATATATATATATGAAAGAATTTTGGAATCAATAGTGTCGAAAATGGATTTCAAAATAAAAGTTGGAATCGGCTGAAGTAGATACAAAAATTTTGGTAAAATATTCATCTTAACTGCATTAATTCAGCCAATCAATGATAAAGAGAATGGGGACCATTTAGTAAATAATTGTTTAACGTAATTAATTAATTAAAGGTAAAAAGTTCACTTTAAATAAGTCCTTGTGTTTCTTGGTAATTTTAACACCCAGGTACGAAAAGTAATCAGTCACTAATTTAAGTGGTAATTGGCTATAAATTGGGACTTGCATGTTTAATGGGAAAAATTCACCCTTATTAAGATTTAATCTATAACCAGAGAAAACACTAAACTGATCAAGTAGTGATAATACTGCAGGGATAGATTTCTCTGGGTTAGAGATATAAAGTAACAGGTCATCTGCATAAAGAGATATCTTTTGAGTCCCCTTTCCATGAGTAATACCAAATATGTTAGAGAATCCGAACTGGCAATTGCCAAAGGTTCCAAAGCAATATTAAATAATAAAGGACTTAGAGGGCAACCCTGTCTAGTGCCTCGAAAAAGCCTGAACAAGGGGGATCTCTGATTATTAGTAAGTATTGAAACCATAGGTGTGTGATAAATCAATTTGATCACGGATATGAAATTTGAATTAAAATTAAATTTCTCAAGCGTTTTAAATAAATATTCCCATTCGACTCTATCAAACACCTTCTCAGCATCTAATGAAATAACACATTCTGGAATTACAGATGAAGGGGTATATATAATATACATTAACCTCCTAATATTAAAATGCAAATAACAATTCTTAATGAATCTTGTCTGGTCATCAGAAATAATTTGTGGTAGTACCTTTTCCAGTCTAGAAGCCAATATTTTGGAAAAAAATTTCGTATCCACTTTCAATAAAGAAATAAGTCTATAAGATGCACATTCAGTGGGATCTTTATCCTTTTTAAGAATTAAAGAAGTAGTTGCTTCATAAAAGGATTGTGGTAATTTACCCACTGATAGGGCATCTTTAAAAATTTTACCTAACCAGGGAGAGAAAAGGTCAGAAAAGGTTTTAAAAATTCAACTGTATGCCCATCAGGACCAGGTGTTTTACCCAAACTATTTTCTTTAAGAAATAAAGAAATTTCTTTCTTGAAATAAAGAAATTACTTTCTTGAAGAAATAAAGAAATTACTTCCTTTATTTCTTCCTCCAAAATGGGTGCATCTAATACTAAACATGTAGTGGCTAGCTACACACTACAAAATGAAGACACAGAGTCGCTGGTTTGAAATCAGAAGTCGAAAGAACGATGGGTGTGGTGCGCCTTTAATATTCCAAAACTTCCCGTGCTACAGTTCCCGTGCTGACGTCACGCGCGAGTCACCTGACCTTCCCGCTCGCGGGCTTTCCTAGCCCGACGATGGGGAAGAAGGAGGGCCCCGCGCCATCTTGGATCGGGGCCTCCGATGACGTTCGCGGTCGGGATCCAGTTCGATGCCTGTGCGGTGAGTCGCTAGATAACACCCCCCCCCCCCAGAACCGGTAATACCGTCGCGAAAACCAGAATTAAATAAACTATGACTTGGATGGCCTGTCCCTACGCTGCGCTGCACTTGCTAGACCACCACAGGTTGGTCCAAGTATAAATGAGCCTGCTTCAGCCGGTCAATCGTAAACACCTCCTCGCGCCCCCCAATGTCTAGCGTGAATGTAGACCCATTGTTCCTGATGAGATGTATGACAAGTGCTGCTGCTGTCGTGCTGACCAGGGATCTGAGACCTTGTTGAAGGCAAAGGTCAAGGGCTTGTGGTCGGTGAAAGCTGTAAACGGCCTTCCCTCCAAGAAGTATCATAAGTGTCTGATGGCCAGGTACAACACCAACAGCTCGTGGTCGAGGGCGCTATATTTGAGCTCTGGTGGTCGAAGGTGCCTGCTGAAGAACGCCAGCGGTTGCCAAAGCCCTTCGATAAGGTGTTCAAGAATGCCTCCGACTGTTGTGCTGGAGGCGTCAACCATGAGGGCAGTCGGGACGTCCGTGCGAGGATGCACCAACATGACCGCTTCCTCCAAGGCCTGCTTGGTTTCGACAAACGCGGTGTGAGCCTCTTCTGACCAAACAATGTCCTTGCTTCAGCTTGACAGGAGAGCAAACAACGGGCGCATGATGCGGGCCGCAGATGGTATGGACCGGTGATAAAAGTTTACCATACTGAGGAATTCCTGCAGGCCCTTGATGGAGGTGGGTCTGGCAAAATGGCAGATGGCGTCTACCTTCGCAGGCAGGGGCGTGGCGCCGTGTTTGTTGATCCGATGGCCCAGGAAATTGATTGTCTCCAGCCCGAATTGGCACTTGGCTGGGTTGATGGTCAGGCTGAAATCCCTCAGGCGAGAAAAGAGTTGGCGGAGGTGCATGAAATGTTCCTGGTGGCTGTTGCTGGCGATCGAGATGTCGTCGAGGTATATGAAGGCGAAGTCAAGGTCGCCCCCGACTGCATCCATCAGTCGTTGGAAGGACTGAGCAGTGTTTTTGAGACCAAAGGGCATCCAGACGAATTCAAAGAGGCCGAAAGGTGTGATCAGCACCATCTTCTGAATGTTGTCTGGATGCACCGGGATCTGGTAATACCTGCGGACGAGATTGACCTTGGAAAAAATGGATCGCCCGTGCAGGTTGGCAGCAAAGTCCTGAATATGCGGAACGGGGTACCGGTCCATGGTAGTAATGTCGTTGAGGCGTTGGTAATCGCCACAGGGCTGCCAGCCTCCGGCTGCCTTGGGGACATGTGTAGCGGAGAAGTCCATGGGCTGTCCTACCTGCGGATGATCCCCAGCTCCTCCATTTTTTTGAATTCCTCTTTTGCGAGGCGGAGTGTCACAAACCAGCAACAAAAGAAACACACTGAGCATGATTCAGTGTTAAAAACTATTTTATTAATCACTACTTATGATAATACGTAAAATAAAAGTTAAAAAAAAATGTTAGTATGTTAGAATTCAAAAATGTTAAACCTCGAACGTTAACCCCAAAACTAAACTCTTCGTGTGTGTGTGTGACAAAGTCCAAAACTCCCAGTTCCTGAATGGTTCTTAAAGTTCAGTTCCGCAAGCCATAAGGTGAAACCTGAGCAAGGGCTTCTTCAACAACCACCGTTGTCTGAAGATAAGATGTAGATGTAGAAAAACATAGAGAGAGTACATACGAAATCCAAATGTTCCACGATGGAACCCAAACGACACTTCAGTGTTTACTCGGTAGTGACTTCCTCACCCCGAAAAGCATCCGAACCGTGGTCGTCCACACACAAATACCTGTTTCCTTCTACAGGTCAGCAACAAAGTGAACTCCACCGGATTACTTCCAACTTCCATTCATGGTTTTCAGTGGCAAACACAGTTATTGTTTCTCATCCATCGATAGAGAAAACAAGCAGGCTGGTGTCTCTCTCCCTTCTCTCTCTCTCCTTCTTCTTCTTCTTACTTCTTCAACAACGTCATTACGTCCTTTATCTTCTATTGACGTAAGCACGCCCCACACACATACACACACACTCTCTATCTTAAAGGGACTTTCACTGAGTCCGTAACATGGAGCTTGTCTGGGGATAGCCACCGGACATGGGCGTGGAGGGGAGGGCCCTGGGTGGGGATGTGATGCTGGATGCCATGCTTGGGCAAGGTGGTGGAGAACTGGGACATTAGTACGGATGGGAACTCTGCCAGGACCCTGGCAAACTCGTTGGTCGACGTGGTGACGGAGTCGAGGTGTGGGGCTGGGAGCTTGGCCTCACCCAACGAGAACGTTTGGAAGGTCCTGGCAGGTATCAAACGCTTACCCCGCAGGTCAACCACAAGACTGTTGGCGTGAAGAAAGTCTGCTCCGAGGAGTGGTTGCGCAACGGCAGCCAGGATGAACCTCCCAAGTAAAGTTGCAGGTGCTGAACTGGAGGTGTACCAAATGGGTGCCAAAGGTCTATATGGCACTGCCGTTTGCGGCTCTGAGGGCAGGTCCTGGTGTGCAGTTGCAAGTCTCACGGCTGTTGGGAGGCATGACGCTGACTTCGGCTCCGGTGTCCACTAGGAACTGACGTCCGGAACGCCTGTTCCACACATGCAAGAGGTTATCGGGGTGGCCAGCCACCGTAGCCATCAGCGGCTGCTGGCTCTGGCGTTTCCCAGAAACCTGCATGGTGACCAGCATCTGCGGGTGTCAGCGCCCCACCACTGGTGGTAGAAACACCATTGGTTGGTCGGTGTCTCAGACCTGGTGGCGGATAGGGTGTGTTCGATTGCCGGGTCTGGCCTGCTGGGCTGCTGGGTATGTGGCATGGCAACAGTCTTGACGGATGCCTTGCTCTCCTTTTTCGCTCGCCAAAGGACATCCACCTGGGTGGCCACCTTCCAGGGGTGGCTGAAATCGGCATCCGCCAGGAGCAGGTGAATGTCGTTGGGTAACTGCTCCAGGAAGATCTGCT
Source organism: Pristis pectinata (assembly GCF_009764475.1). NCBI lineage: Eukaryota > Metazoa > Chordata > Chondrichthyes > Rhinopristiformes > Pristidae > Pristis > Pristis pectinata. The sequence goes on from NC_067413.1 coordinate 58,934,091, forward strand.
CAAACAGCAGGCAGGGTTTATGCCTGTCTGCCAGGGCCAACATCTCGTTCATGAGTGCGGAGGGGGGTCTGTCACCCAACACATCGAGGTGGAGGTGGCGGGAGGCCCGTTCGCGTCAGGAAAGGCTGAAAGTCTCGAGAAGGAGAGTCTTGAACTCATCGTACTTCTCCTCCTCCAGGGGCGGCTGGATGAAGTCTTCGACCTGGGCTGCGGTGTCTTGGTCGAGGGCGCTCACCACGTAATAGTACTTGGTGTCGTCCCTGGTGATCTGGCGAATCTGGAACTGGGCCTCAGCCTGGTTGAACCAGACACGGGGCCGGAGGGTCCAGAAGGTTGGCAGCTTAAAGGCTACTGCCTGTACCTCTTGCTGTGCAGACATCGTGGGTCCAAAAACATTTGGGCCCGTCGGGGTCACCAATGCAGCGACTAGCTACACACTACAAAATGAAGACACAGAGTCGCTGGTTCGAAATCAGAAGTTGAAAGAACGATAGGGGCGCGGTGAGCCTTCATTATCCCAAAACTTCCCATGCTACAGTTCCCGCGCTGATGTCATGCGTGGGTCACCTGACCTTCCCGCGCGTGGGCTTTCCTAGCCCGACAATGGGGAAGAAGGAGGGCCCCGCGCCATCTTGGATTGGGGCCTCTGACAACGTTCATGATGTCGGGAGCTGGTTTGATGCCGGTGCAGTGAGTTGCTACAAACGTTCATTAAGTGATAATTTCGGAGTCTTCATATTCCTTAAAAATTCATGCATTGATGTAGAATCCTCAGGAGATTCTGATTGATATAAAGAAGTATAAAATTCTTGAAAAGATTTTGTTAATTTGGTCATGGTCTACCATGTAGTTACCATCTTGTTTATGAACTTTAATAATCTGACGTTTAGTTGAAACAGCTTTCAGTTGGTTGGCCAACAATTTACCAGATTTATCACCATGTATATAAAACTGACTTTTGGTTTTGAGTAATTGATTTTCAATTGGAGATGTTAGTAATAAACTGTGTTGCAGTTGAAGTTCTGTTCTCATTTTATAGAGCTCCAAACTAGGACCATCAGAGTATTTTTTATCGATTTCTTTAATCTTATCAGCCAATATACATAATTCATTATTAATTCGTTTTTTCAGTCCAGCAGAGTATAAAATAATTTGACCATGGATATAAGCTTTAAAGGTATCTCATAATATCCCACTGGAAATTTCTTCAGTAAAATTAGTTGAGAAGAAAAAGGAAATCTGTTCTTTAATAAAATGGACAAAGTCTAAATCTTGCAATAAAGAAGGATTGAGTCACCATTGTCTGGCACCAGAGGGTACGTCCACTAATTTAATTGATAGCTTCAATGGCGCATGATCGGAAATGGCGATTGCATCATACTTACAGTCAGTTACAAGTGGAACTAATCGTGTGTCAAAAAAAGTAATCAATCCTAGAAGTAATTGTGATAGATATGAGAAAAGAATGAAAATTCTTTATCATATGGGTGTAGAAATCTCCAAACTTCTAAAATTCCTGAATCAACTAAAAAGGAGTTGATAAAAACACAAGATTTGTTAGGAAGTGCAAGATTTGACACAGATCTATCCATCGGAGGGTTTAGACAACAATTAAAATCTCCACCCATAATCAACCATAATTCGTTTAAATTAGGAAAAGATGCAAATAAATGTTTAAAAAACTCAGGATGATCCACATTAGGTGCATAAACATTAATCATAACCACTTTTTTGTTATGAAGTAAGCCAGTAATTAATAAAAAATCTACAATTTGGGTCTGAAATTGTCTCATGATGAACAAATGAAATTGAGGAGTCTATAAAAATAGAAACTCCTTTCACCTTTGCTTGTGAGTTAGAATGAAACTGTTGACCCCTCCTAAATCTGAAAAAGCGCTGATTATCCTCTTTCCTAATATGAGTCTCCTGTGCAAAAATAATCTGAGCATTCAGTCTATGAAAAACTTTAAAGATCTTCTTACGCTTAATTGGATTATTCAAGCCATTTGTATTCCATGTAACAAAATTAATCATCTTATCCATTTTAATAGACTAAAAAAACATATGGTATGTAAAGGGTTAACCTTGTTGCTAAGGAGATTCATTAACAGGAAGAGGAAAAAAAGTTCAAAGAAGAGCCGGATATGATGACAGTTCAGACATATTTGTAGTTTATCAGTCCAGAAGAAAAAAACAACCAACCTAAAAACAGCCCCACCCCCACCCAGCAAAGTCCTAAAACTGGCCAATAGGCAGCCAGAATGCTACCTACTATTGCTTAACCCCAACCTTTTGGTGGCAGGTCTCCAAGTTGAAAAGAATGCAATGCACCATCAATAGTCAAAACATAAAAGAAAAATTAGCCAAAACAATTTTTCAAATTGTAAACAGACTTGTAAAAAATACAGTCTTATTTTAATTCCAAAGAGAAAAAGGCAGTCACTCAGTTAAATTCTAAATTATTACCCAAACAAAACATTAAAAATGTTAAAGTAAAATAATAAAGAGAAAAAAAATTAAATTAAAGCATGGTAAGTATCCATGTTCCAGAACCAAGCACGAAAAAAATTAACAAAGGGCAGGAAAATATCTCCGGGCATAAAAAACACTTAAACCTGTAAGGTAATCATTGCTTAGTAGACCAATTAAGTATAAAGCCAAAGAAAAGCATATTTCTTGACCATCTGGAAACAAAAAGTTAACCTTGGAGGAAATCTTTGGCTTCTTTAACAGAATTAAACCACCGGCATGATTTGTCGGGAAGTGAAATTCTCAGGCGGGCTGGGAACAGTAATGCAGGTTGGTAATTCTCTTGATAAAGCTGTGACATAATCGGTTTGTAAAGCAGTCTCTCTTTCATAACTTCTGGGGTGTAATCTTCAACCAGACAAAACTTCCATTCTTTGTATTGAATCATTCCTCGACGACGAGCAATTCGAATCAAATGCTCTTTGGTACTCACATAATGAAATCTCAAAATTACTGGCCGTGGTTTTTGCTCTGCCGGAGGTTTTGGTCTTAACGCTCGGTGGGCATGATCAAGTATAGGGCTAGTAGAAAAAACTTCAGGGCCAAACACATCCTTCAGATTCAGCATTCTCAGAGAGGCCGATAATCCTCACATTATTTCTCTGACTGTGGCTTTCTAAATCAATAATCCTCTGTCTTTGCTGTTCCAGTCTTTGGTCACTATTAAATCTTTTTCTAGTAAGTCCAGCCTGTGATCTCTCTCTTTGCCAGCTTGATCCAGTTCAGCAATTAATTGCTGTTGTTTAGCACTCTCCTGTATGAGTGTGGTCTGTCTGTCTTCCATATCTTTTAACAGCATTTCCAAAGTGGCAAATCTCTGGTCAAGCTTTTTATCCAGTTTAGAGATAGCTTCCAAAGTGAGTTGAGGGTCTCCGTTACCCTTGCTATCAGCTCCAGCCTTAGCTCTGGTATTCATTCCGACACTTAGAAGTCAAAACCAATCTTGTAAAAGTATTATAAAAGTCTTAGTAAAGGGTGGTGCATAAGGAGTTAAAAGGTAAGTGGAGCAAAACCAAGATATGACCTACTCCATGTAGCACCACCAAAAGACTCCATGGTATGTCTAACATGATACAGCAGAGTGCAATTGTGCTGAAATTCCTCTATGATCTTATGCCAGACCCAGCATAAGACTGGAATATTCATTCATCTGAGTGGGGATGCCTGACCTGGAGATTTGGATAATGAAAGCAAATTCAGTTATTTAATTTAATATTTTAATTAATCACATTCCTTTTTATTTTATATTTATAATGATGCAGAAAGATGTCATTTGGATGATTGAGTCTATGCTGGTTCCCAGATGAGCATTTCTATTAATCCCATTCCACCTCTCTTTACTTCCCTGCCCCTCTCGCAATTTATTCCCTCTCACACATGCATATGAAATCCTCTTTAATTCTTTTTGCCATTAGCTTGCACTAAGGGACATATCAAACTACCAGTGCAGCTTTGAGATGTGGGAGCAAACCAGAGCACCCAGAGGCAACCCTCATGGTCAGAGAGAGAACCTACAGACTCTGCACTGGCAGCATTTGAATTCAGTACTAAACTGGGCTAGCAGAGCTACGAGACAGCAGCACAAACTGCCATACCACCATGATGTCCTATTTCTTTTTTCATGACATTTTAATAGTTTTTCAAATCCTCTGTTTAACAGAGACATGTAAAAACATTTACAAAGCCTCATCAAGTGATGGGAGGCAAGAGTCCATGGTCAGTCTGGCTCCGATCAAGAACTGTCAGGGAATTAAGTGCAAAGGCCACAGCAGCATGTCAGCTAAGGTCAAGTTACTGCTGCTTGACTCCAGGGTTGGGAGGTCATTGACTACTGGACCCATGCATTTCACAGGGTTAACACAGACATTAGGAGTACAGTAAAACTTTGATAATCTGGCATCCAATTATTTGGAAACCTCTTAGTACAACATCTGGCTTGGTCCTTTGTCCAAATGTGAGCCAGGGTCCAGAGTGCCAGCAGGATGTGTAGTCAGAGCCCAGGGTTCGGCGTGCAGTCAGTCCTGGGGTCTGGAATGTGGACCAAGTGTGCAGCTGGAGCCAAGGTTGGGATCTGGAACACTAGTGGTCAGAAACATGGGTAAGTTTGTAGCCTGAGTGCATATATATTTTGTGTTCCCTTTAAACTCATTGGGTCCACTGGAAAATTTATTATACTACTATGCATCATGTAAAAAAGTGAAATAAAATGTATTTATAAGAGCAATATCCAATTGTTTGGAAAATCTGCTGGACCAGTACCACTGAAGTCCCAAAGTCAGAGTTTTACTGTACATGGCAGACAAATCTGGACAGTGGACAGAATCAAGGACAACATGGTCCCTTTCAGTTCACTTTCATTGGCAAAGGAAACTCAAAGAGCAAAAAGAGAGAATGCAGCAGCCCAAAGCCTTATTTTTGTAATAAAAATTAAAAAAAATACCTATTATTCAGAAAGTAAGATTCTAGAAATGTAGAACAGCAATGAGATCTGGGGGGTTCAAATTGATGAATCACAAAAGCTTGTTATGCATATTAATTAGCAATACTGATAGAACTGAAATTATGAGAAATTATGCTAAATCTGTATTAAGTGGAGATGTTTAAAATCTATACCATTATACCCATCAGGAAAGTTTGAGTAAGCTGACTCTCTTCTCTGTTGGACTGTGTATACTTAGAAGTGACCTAACACATATGTTTATAAAGGTCTGAAAGATTTTAGTATTGACTAAGATAATTATCAAAATATCAAATAGGGAACTTAGAAGAAACTTCTTTACCCAGAGTGTGGGAGAAATAGTATAAATATACTTAAGGGGAGTTTAAGTAAGCAGATGAATTAAAAAGGACTGACTGGTTATGCAAAATTAGATCAGAAAGAATGAATGGCATATAAACACCAGTGTTAATTGGTTGGGCAGGACTGGCACATGCTTTATATATTTCTATATAATATCGTGCTCCAAATGCTCTTTAAAAGTCATATCAACTAGAAAAGATATGCTTTAACTATTCATGGATGCATGAAGCTTTAAACAAATAATTCCAAGAACTGAAGAAAGAAAATAGAACTTTATATATAAAAGAACGGAGATATCACCGAAATCAAAGTAATTAAGAACAATTTGAAGAGTTTGGGTAATTTTGCTGTATTGGAAGTGAAATAAATGTCTACGTTGATGCTGATTACCAAGTCCTTTGGAATTGGTGAGCTGGAACAAAGATCTTATGTTCATACACAGGGAGCCTCCAGTTTTACAATCATAAATGTGGCAATAATAAAATGTAAAATATTAGCTTTGGTATATTCCTCAATTTAATGTGGAGCTATATTTCATTTATATTGAAGGTTGATGTGAGTAGAAGTGCCCTATTTTAGATTGATTGAATTGGTATCTCAGCACTTGACATGGCAACTTACCTTATTACCAGAAGATTTTTAACAACAATGTTTATATTATAATAGATTAAATGAATTTAATACAATCATCATTTTCTAAATTAAGTATAAAGAAACCAGTCCTTGATCAGATAAATATTTTGTAATCTATTAAGATATAAAATTTAGAAAATTATAAACTTACCAAACAGTGAAAAATCATACATAGTAATCTCTGTGTTTGAAAGCACTGAAAAATATATTTGCATATAAATTCATAAGCAGTGCTTGAGAAATATGGAAGTCCAAGCTCATAAATGTATAGCGGTAAGCAACAACACAAAAGAAACTCACAAGTGCATTTTTCAATTGAAGGTCGATTGATCCAATACAAATACGAGTGTCTTGAATGTGCAAGACTGATAAGTTAAAGTAAATGTTCACATATTCTCTTCTATTATCTTAACATTATCTCCTTTCATACATGAAACTCAGAAGTATAACTTCACATGGAAATTAGTTTTGGGGAAACTTGGTTCCCAAAAGGCCTGTGTCATCTTATTGAATGACATTTTGTGGGTTTGATTTACTGAACGTGCAATTTTGTACTATTGAATCTATTTATTCCAAAGATAGAAGCTTTCAAAACTCAAACTAATTGTTTTTGTGGGAAAGAATAACAAGGGGTATGGGTCAAAATCAGAGAAATTGGGTTAAACTCATCTGATTTGTTCTTCTATTTCTTACTTCTGAGGATGATGGAATGTATTTATCTATTCCTCCTGTTCACATCCCAGTGTCAGTATTTTTGCACAATCTCTTTTGCCTTATTTAAATGGATTAGTAGTACTCTTTGGATCATCATAACCATAGTCTTGTCCATCCTTTGCTTTAGTTACATCAGCAATACCACATAACGAAATTCTGACAAGTCCAGATATCACTTGGACCAACCTGACCAAGCCACTAGCTTCAGCAAAGCAGATCTTCCATATCTGAACAATTTAAGTGTGGCTGTGCTTATTCAATCACTGGTAAAGGATCTCTTAAAAAATGCATTTTGATTCTTATCCTGGAGATGGGAATAAAGGAAAACTGAGCAGAAGTTCAGAATGAGTGTCAGTAATATAAAAGAGAGACCACAAATAGAAATGCACATTTGACTTACTTGAAGGTCAATTTTTCATTGTACTCAGTATTCAGATTTCATGCATAGACTTATGGAATATATTACAATGAACAGAACAAGGAAAGTTGGGCATTCTGATGGAATCAGAATTAGATAAATAGTCTTTATAAGAAAGCCTCATGACCTAGCAGTTGGCAAGCAGAAATAGGTTGATGTGATTACACAATTCAGGTTTAGAGCTGTGAATGCTGTGCACTAATGTTAAATATACATGAGAAGCAGGAAGTCCAATTTACTTGAATTGGAAAATATTTAAAACAGAAACCAGAAAAGATGTGACAGGAGAAGCATGAAATGAAGAAAGGTAGAGCTATAATCATGGAGAAAATAGATGTGTTGAGTGAAAAGATGTGATGTAATTTATTCAATTAATAACAAGAATTGAAAGGTGGGGATTAATCTATTATTGCAAATCTAAAACCATAAGTTAGTGTAACGTGCCAGAATCCAGTCTGATGATTTTAACGCTTTCTGTGCTTGGGAATCAGGTGGAACATGTATTAATATCAGTATCAGTAGTAACACTTACATCTGAAAGTGCGAATGCAGAAGATCTTCCATTTAAGCCTGCTCCTTTGTGTTGGAGGGGACACCAAGAAGAAATCTTTTCTGAAATAATGAAGCAGATGGAGGTTGACTGTTACTTTAACCAGAGACCAAGGAAGAAATTGCGGCCTTCCTGCCAGAGAAAACAAGTCAAGACCCAAACAGGTAAATATTAAAAAATCAGGAGATGCAATTCTTGGCCCCACAAGGAAACTTATGAGTCCTGTTGTTCAGAGTCTTCCTCCCTACCCCTTCCTCCTCTTCCAGTGAATTGCAATGGATCTTGAAACACATTCCCTCTTTGTCCTAATTGAGGGATGGGTATTATTCCTACCTCATTCTAGTCTCTCCTTAAAGGGAATTGGTATGCCCCAAGTTTTGGGAAAGCTACTGACTTGCAGCTCATGCTGCATATTGATGCTATTTGGACGTTAAAGTCAGTCAGGCAAATCACTGCTGAAATCAGGACAGTCTGTTGCACATCTCAGCCTCTGTTTGGCCAGTTTCTGCTGAGCAAGAACGTGAGTTAGGTAAAGTAAGAGTGATGAGGAAATGCTGGTGTTGCCCTCTATGAAATAAATAAATTAGTTGTCTTAAGTTGAAGGGGAAATAAATCTGTTTTAGTAGGTCCATGATATTAAAAAAAATCATGTTATTGTAAAGAGAAAATATCCCAAAATAGCTATCAAAGCAACAGAGAAGCTAATAGCAATCACCCTTGCACAAGCACAAAGCTCACAAAAACTTTTGGCAAATGCTAAAATGTGATTAAATGGGAAAATTGACACCCCTTTATTTGCTAATGGTTGGTTCTCCATTCCAAAGCATTGAGCTGTAAGGAGTTTCCATAATTGTGCTGGAGATGAACTAAATATACTTATGTAATTTCAAACCTAGGTGAACCTTTTGATGATATGATTGTGTTCATTTTAGTAAAACAGCCCCTATGTTACTGAAAATTAATTTTTACAAGTTGTATTCTTCTACATTTTAATTATTGTTATAGATTGAAAATAAAATGAATTCCAAATGCTAGCAGAACAAATTATTGAAGAAGTGATACAAAGGCAGGTCGAAGCAACAAGTGTCAGATTATCGAACATCTAGAGGAATTGTGAGCCAAGATGGCAAAGAAAGATTAGAATGTCTTGATGTATTTTATGATTTTCTTAAAGGTGTGATAGCACCTTCAGAGTTATTTGGCTCAGATTTTCAGTAGCAGCAATGATGAAAGTATTGCCTCAAGCCACCATAATACCCTGAAACTACCAGCAACATTAACATTAACTTAAAGTCTGGAAGACTCAGCCAGTCAACCAGCATCTATGGAAAGAGAAACCAATTAAAATTTTGGGTCAGAGACCCTTGCTCAACAGCATTAGAATTTCTGTTTATGCCCATTTTAATATGGGATCCTATATGGTTGGTGTCAGTGACTCCAAGGGCACTCAATAATAAATATAACAGTGGCTGGAATTCTGAAATAAAAACTGAAAAAGCTGGAAAGACTCAGCAGGTCAGGCAGCACCTGTAGTGAACTATCCTTATTTTATAGTGAAATACCTCAGGGTTTCGATGTTTTAGAAAAAATAGAGGAGGAGGTAAAAGGGGTGGGAGGAGTTGCGCTATTAATTAGGGACAATATCACAGCTGCACTCAGAGGGGACATAATGGAGAGTTCATCCACTAAGTCTATATAGGTAGAACTCAAAAATAAGAAAGGTTCAATCACTCTGATGGGATTGTACTACAGACCTCCGAATAGCCACTGGGAAATTGAGGAACAGATATACAGGCAGATTAGGGAAAGGTGTAAAAACAACTGGGTTGTTGTAGTGGATGACTTCAACTTCCCTAATATAGACTGGGACCTCCTTAGTGCAAGAGGTTTATAGGGGGCAGAATTTGTTAGGTGCATCCAGGAAGGTTTCTTAACCTTCCTGGATGCACCTAACAAGCATATGTAGATAGTCCAACAAAAGGAGGGGCTGTCTGGACCTGGTGTTGGGTAATGAGCCTGGCCAGGTGACTGACCTTTCAGTGGGAGAACAGTTAGGGAACAGTGACCACAACTCCTTAAGTTTTAAGATAGCTATAGATGAGGGTAAGTATGGACCTCATGGGAGAATGTTGCATTAGAGCAGGGCAAATTATGAGAATATTAGGCAGAAACTAGGGAGAGTTAATTAGGAATAGCTGTTTTTGGACAAGTCCACATCTGACATGTGGAGGGTGTTTAAAGACCAACTGCACAGAGTACAGGACAGATGTGTTCCAGTAAGAAGGAAGGACAAGGATGGAAAGGTAAGGGTATCTTGGATGACAAGAGAGGTGGTGAATTTAGTCAAGAAGATGATAGAAGAATATGTAAGGTTTAGGAAGCTAAAATCAAACAGAGCCCTTGAGGATTATAAAGAAGTGAGAAAAGAACTCAAGAAGGGATTTAGGAGAGCCAGGAGGGGCCATGAAAAGCCCTTGACAACTAGGAGTAAAGAGAATCTCAAGGCATTTCTATACATATGTCAAGAGTTAGAGGATAACTAGGGAGAGGATAAAGGATGGAACATGTGCTTGGAAGCAGAAGATGTGGGAGACGTCCTAAATGAGCACTTTGCATCAGTATTTACCAAGGAGAAGGACATGGAGGATAGGGAGACCAGTGTGGAGTGTGCTAATAGACTGGGGCATTTTGAGATAAAGAAGGAGGTAGCGTTGGGTCTCTTGAAGAACATTAAGGTGGATAAGTCCCCAGGGCCTGATGGGATATACTGTACCTCAGTTTATTGAGAGAGGCAAGAGATGAGATTGCTGGGGACTTGACCAATATCTTCGTGTCTTCTCCAGCCACAGGCGAGGTCCCGGAAGACTGGCGAGTAGCTAATGTTGTTCCATTATACAAGAAGGGAAATAGGAATAATCCTGGAAACTATAGACTGCTGAGTCTCACGTCAGTGGTAGGGAAGTTACTGCAAAGGATTTTTAGGGATAGGATTTATGAGCATTTGGAAAACCATGGCCTAATTAGGGACAGTCAACATGGCTTTGTGCAAGGCAAGTCGTGCATTACTAACTGGATTAAATTTTTCATGGAGGTGATGAAGGTGATTGATGAAGGTAGAGCTGTGAATGTTGCCTGCATAGATTTTAGTAAAGTGTTTGACAAGGTCCCTCATGGGAGGCTCATCCAGAAGATTAAGATGCATGGGATCCATGGTGAATTGGCCATTTGGATTCAGAATTGGCTTGCCCATAGAAGACAGAGGGTAGTGGTCAATGGGACTTATTCTGGCTGGAGGTCTGTGACTAGTGGTGTTCCGCAGGGATCCATACTGGGACCTTTGCTGTTTGTGATATACTGTATATAAATGACCTAGATGAAAACGTAGATGGCTGGGTTAGTAAGTTTGCAGACGATATGAAGATTGCTGGTGTTGTGGATAGAGTAGAAGATTGCCAAAGGAAACAGCAGGATATAGATCATTTGCAGATATGGGTGGAGAAAAGGCAGATGGAAGTTAACCAAGCCAAATGTGAAGTGTTGCATTTTGGGAGATCAAAAATAAAGAGATCAAATGGCAAGACCCTTAACAGTGTTGGTATGTAGAGAGATCTTGGGGTCCATATTCATAGCTCCCTGAAAGTGGCTACACAGGTTGATAGGGTGGTAAAGAAGGTGTATGACATGCTTGCCTTTGTTAGTCAAGGTATTAAGTTCAAAAGTCCATAGAACCATAGAACCATAGAACACTACAGCACAGAAAACAGGCCATTCGGCCCGTCTAGTCTGTGCCGAAACGTTATTCAGCTAGTCCCATTTACCTGCACCCAGTCCATAACCCTCCAGACCTCTCCCGTCCATGTATCTATCCAATTTGTTCTTAAAACTTAAGAGTGAACCCCCATTTACTACATCAGAGGGCAGCCCGTTCCACACTCCCACCACTCTTTGAAGAAGTTCCCCCTAATGTTCCCCCTAAACCTTTCCCCTTTCATCCTAAAGCCATGTCCTCTCATACTTATCTCTCCTAATCTAGGTGGAAAGAGCCTACTTGCATTAACTCTGTCTACGCCCCTCATAGTTTTGTAAACCTCTGTCAAATCTCTCCTCATTCTTCTACGCTCCAAGGAATAAAGTCCTAACCTGTTCAATCTTTCCCTGTAACTCAACTCTTGAAGACCCGGCAACATTCTAGTAAATCTTCTCTGCACTCTTTCAATCTTACTGATATCCTTCCTATAGTTAGGTGACCAGAACTGCACACAATACTCCAAATTTGGCCTCACCAATGACTTATACAACCTCACCATAACATCCCAACTCCTATACTCAATACTTTGGTTTATGAATGCCAGGATGCCAAAAGCCTTTTTTACAACCCTGTCTACCTGTGACGCCACTTTCAGAGAATTATGTATCTGAACTCACAGATCCCTTTGTTCCTCCGCACTCCTCCATGCCCTACCATTTACTGTGTATGTCCTCCCTTGATTTGTCCTTCCAAAATGCAACATCTCACACTTTTCTACATTAGATTCTATCTGCCATTTTCTGGCCCATTTTTCCCAGTTGGTTCAGGGCCCTCTGCAAGCTTTGAAAGCCTTCCTTGCTGTCCACTACACCTCCAATCAGTGTCATCAGCAAACATGCTGATCCAATTTACCACATTATCATCTAGATCATTGGTATAGACAACAAACAACAATGGTCCCAGCACAGATCCCTGAGGCACACCACTAGTCACAGGCCTCCAGTCTGAGAAACAATCATCCACTACCACTCTCTGTCTTCTCCCACACAGCTAATTTCAAATCCAATTTACAACCTTTCCATGGATACCTAGTGACTGAACTTTCTGAACTAACCTCCCATGTGGGACATTGTCAAAGGCCTTACTAAAGTCCATGCAGACAGCATCCACAGCCTTTCCTTCATCTACTTCATTGGTAACCTCCTCAAAAGACTCTACAAGATTCATTAAACACAATCTACCACGCACAAAGCCATGCTGACTATCCTTAATCAGCCCTTGGCTGTTCAAATACTTGTATATCCTGTCTCTCAGAACACCTTCCAATAATTTACCTACTACTGATGTCAGGCTCACTGGCCTGTAATTAACTGGTTTACTTTTAGAGCCTTTTTTAAACAACAGAACAACATGAGCAACCCTCCAGTCCTCCGGCACCGCACCCGTGGCTAGGGACATTTTAAATATATCTGCCAGGGCCCCTGCAATTTCTACACTAGTCTCTCTCAAGGTCCAAGGAAATATCTTGTCAGGACCAGGGGATTTATCTACCCTTATTCGCTGTAAAGCAGCAAGCACCTCCTCCTCTTTAATCTCTATATGTTCCACGACTCTATTGCTTGTTTCCCTTCCTTCCATATCCACTATGCCAGTTTCCTGAGTAAATACTGAAGTAAAAAACTGTTTAAGATCTCCCCCATCTCCAGAGGATCCACACATAGACGTCCACTCTGATCTTCTAGGGGACCAATTTTGTCCCTTACTATCCTTTTACTCTTAATATACTTGCAGAAACCCTTTGGTTTACCCTCACATTATCTGCCAAAGCAACCTCATGTCTTCTTTTTACCTTCCTGATTTCCTTTTTTAGTATTTTCTTACATTTTCTATACTCTTCAAGTACCTCATTTGTTCCTAGTTGCCTATACCTGCTATACACCTCTCTCTTTTTCTTAACCAGAGCACCAATATCCCTTGAAAACCAAGGTTCCCTATGCTTGTTAACTTTGCCTTTAATCCTGACAGGAACATGCAAACTCTGCACTCTCAAAATTTTGTCTTTGAAGGCCTTCCACTTACTGAACACATCCTTGCCAGAAAACAACTTATCCCAATCCACTCTTCCTAGATCCTTTCTCATTTCCACAAAATTGGCCTTTCTCCAATTCAGAACCTCAACTCGAGGACCAGACCTATCCTTATCCATAATTAACTTGCAACTAATGACATTTTGGTCACTGGACCCAAAATGCTCACTTACACATACTTCTGTCACCTGACCTGCCTGGTTCCCTAATAGGAGATCAAGTATTGCATTCTCTCTCATTGGTACCTCTATATATTGATTTAGAAAACTTTCCTGAACACATTTGACAAATTCCAAGCCATCCAACCCTTTCACAGTGTGGGAGTCCCAGTCAATATGTGGAAAGTTAAAATCCCCAACTATTACAACTTTCTGTTACTTACATCAGTCTGCTATCTCTCTACAGATTTGTTCCTCCAATTCTCTCTGACTATTGGACTCCAATTCTCTCTGACAACCCTATTAGTGTGGCCACACCTTTCCTGTTCCTCAGTTCCACCCATATGGCTTCTTTAGACGAGCCCTCCGGGCTGTCCTACCTACACACAGATGTGATATTTTCCCTGACTAGTAATGCCACTCCTCCCCCTTTCATCCCTCCCCCTCTATCACGTCTGAACCAACGGACCCCGGAACATTAAGCTGCCAGTCCTGCCCCTCCTGAAATCAAGTCTCACTATTAGCAATAATGTCGTAATCCCACGTGCCAATCCACGCCCTAAACTCATCTGCCTTACCTACAATACTCCTTGCATTGAAGTAGATGCACCTGAGAACATTTCTATCATGTACAAACCTTTGATTTCTGTCGATACCTGCAGTCCTCGCATGACCTTTATCCTCCTCCACCTCACTATCTGCTCTAACACTCCAGTTCCCCTCCCCCTGCAAATCTAGTTTAAACCCTCCAGAGCAGCACTAGCAAATCTACCCGCAAGTATGTTAATCCCCCTCCAGTTCAGGTGCAAACCGTTCCTTAGGAACAGGTCCCACCTTCCCTGGAACAAAGCCCAATTGTCCAGAAACATGAAGCCCTCTCTGCTGTACCATCTCCTTAGTCACGTATTTAGCTGCATGATCCTCCTATTTCTAGCCTCACTAGCACATGGCACGGGTAGCAATCCTGAGATTGCAACCTTGGAGGTCCTGACCTTCAACTTTGCACCTAATTCTCTAAACTCTCTTTGCAGGACCTCCTCCTGCTTCTTATCCACGTTATTGGTCCTACATGGAACACGACATCTGGCTGCTCACCCTCCCTCCTGAGAATATCGAGAACTCGATTGGGAAGTTATGTTACAGCTTTGCAAAGCTCCAGTTAGGCAGCATCTGGAGTATTTCATTCAGTTCTGGTTGCCCCATTACAGGAAGGATGTGGAGGTTTTGGAGAGGGTGCAGAACAGGTTTACCAGGATGCTGCCAGGATGCTACCAGGGCATGTGCAAAAAGAAGAGGTTGGACAAACTTGAATTGTTTTCTCTGGAGCGGCAGAGGCTGAGGGGAGACCTGACAGAAGTTTATAAGATTATAATAGGCATAGATATAGTAGACATACATAGACATTTCCCAGGTTTGAAATGTCTAATACCAGAGGGCATGCATTTACGGTGAGAGGGGGTAAGTTCAAAGGAGATGTGCGGGACATGTTTTTTACACAGAGAGTGGTGGGTGCCTGGAATGCACTGCCAAGGGTGGTGGTGGAGGAAAATGCGATCAAGGCATTCAAGAGGCTCTTAGATAGGCACATGAATGTGTATGAAATGGAGGGATATGGACATTGTGCAGGCATGAGGTATTAGTTTAGCTGGGTATTTGATTACTAATTTAATTAGTTCGGCACAACATCATGAGCTGAAGGGACTGTTCCTGTGCTGTACTGTTCAATGTTCTGTTCTATCTGAGTCAGTGTTTCAGGTTGATTTGCTGAATATTTTAATTCAAAGGACAATCCAAGCTGTATTGTTTGGAGTTTTTCCACAGAAATCAAACAGAATTAGTAGAACAAATATGAGCTTAAGCTACTTATGAACTGGTCCCTTTACAAAATGTCCTGAAATTCTTATGCTTTATTACACAGAGTACATTGTCATACCAAGCCAGAGTACAGTTTATCAGATACTCTACCCTTAAAAACTAAGTTTTGTGCATGCATACTAATGTCTTCATGTGGAAAATGCAACATATAAGAGATTTAGAACTTTTAAAATTCTTTAATAAGTTTAGTTCTAATATTTCAGCTGCTATCATAATCAAATATATCTTCTCTTCATTTAACACTCTGTTAATGTTTATAAATTAAAAGATGGTTATTTTGTATCCTGAAAACTGTCTTTGAGAATTCTTTATTGTGATTGACTACTCAGCAATCTTCCGGGCATCACAACTCCTGAAAGTCAGAGCTCCCTCTGAGCTAACAGCACCGACTCTTCAACTAGGAGCCACGAAATGGAAGCAGGATATATAACAGAGGTGGAAAGTCCACTGCGCCAGGAGGGGAGAGAGGGTTTCTGTTATTGGTTAACAGCCCTGAGCTGGGGGAGGGGGTGCTTCAGAGGCTGGAACTAGGGATGTGATGTGGGGAAATAGCAACATTGCCTTATCGCTGCATCCTTCACAATCCAGCTCACCACATCAAAGGCTTGCTATCACACTCCTGTGGGCCATGAATTGGAGAATATCTTTACTTGTGGATAACCTAACCCCAACATGTTTAATGCAGACAGCACCACTGCATAACTGCTCAGAAACAATTCCTGCACAGTTATCAGAAGGGATGCGTGTGGCACATGGTGCAGGATTCAGGGAGCATAAGACTCCCACACTGTGAGACTTTTACTTTTGCAGTATTATAAGTATGTGGACACCACTCACAATCAGGAGCACACTTAATTACTTGGACAATCATAGGTCACTTCATTGAAAGATCTTTTCTTTTGTAAACATCTCCAGGAGTGGCAGGTAATCCCAGGGCAATAGCTTCAGTATGAATTTGTGTCTCCTAATGATTTTAAGGCCTTGCCAGGATGGACTTTCTGTCATGAACAAGCCATAAGCAGCACAACCTAAGGCCCTGCCCATGGACCATAATGATGGCTTTTGAAGATCTTCTCACTGCTTCCAAATGTTTCTAATGATCAAAGTTTTCTGAAACAATTGAAAACATTATAAATCACTGAAAAAAGTTAACAAAAAATTAGAAATACCAGATTTATTTCAAATATTAAGCCATCATCAATTGATTTTAAAGTAAATATACAGTAAAATAAAGAAAAATAAGCAAAAGACTTGCTTACTATGCTTAATTTATGAGAGGCAACAGCCTCATTCACATGAACGGGGCTGTACTGGATGTTCCAGGTACAGCTGGTGTAATACCTGGCACATCCAGTGCAGCCCTGTTCATTGCTGCAGTGATGAACTGTATCACTGCAGCAATGATTGCACTGGGGTCCAAGCACAAATTTAATCCAGCCTCTCAGCTCAGGAATTTACAGAATGTTTTTTTTTGCTGCAGGGCCGCCTAACAAGTATTCCATTTCTTTTTAGGCTTTCCTTAAAGAGGCAAGGTACAGAACCACAGCTACAGCCTGCTGCTCCTGTGGAGTCACTAGAGTTAGTAGCAAAAAAGGAACCAGCTACTGCAGTCAATGTGCACCTTTTGTGCCAATTTACCTGTTCCTGTTACACACCAACTGAGACACTTGCACTGCAAGGGAAGAGATTAGGTTAGAGGAGTATGTTCCTTAAGGAGAGACATGTGGCACTAGCAGGCTGCAGTTAGGCAGGAAAGGAAGAGGAGATAAAGTTTTAGCTCTGCTGAAGTAAAATCCAGATGGGATTGCTGACTTGTATGAGATGGTGAGTCCGACAAAAGAAAGGAGCTTCAGAGAAGACTTAAGGGTGGGCCACTAAATGCATGCAGAAGTGCCCAGCCTCTCTGCCTCCATGAGATGAGTAGGATTGTAAAGGAGTCAATGTCCTCCTTCTCCCAATAGCTGGTACAGAATCAAAAGAATTTCACTTCCATTAAGTGCCAGACAATGGAAATGCTGAGGAAATATGATGACAGAGAGAGCAGCTTCCTGCCTCAGTTCAGGCACACCCCCAGTCCCAGTCTTCAGAGTTCTGCTAACCTTGAAAAAGCTGTAGGCAGATTCCTTGGGACAGCAAATGATAATCAAAAAATACTCCTGATCTGATACTCTAGAGTCTGAAACCCTTCACCAGAACTTCTGTGGAAGTGTCTCAGACCTGAAACATTAACTGTTTCTTTTTCCACAGATGATGCCTGATCTGCTGAGATTTTCCATCATTTTCTGGTTTTTACACTTGGAACAGATGGCTGCTACTCTGCAGGAACAGTTGCCTGTGTTCCAGGGTCTATGTTCTGACCTTTACAGGGTTCTGGTGGCCATGATGACAGTCAGGCAATCTGGGTAACATCAGATGTGCACACTGATGTCTGCTGGTTCTATGGGAATCCATTTGCCAATGCAGAAACTGAGATTCCTGTCCTGTCTTAGGATATCAAGAACTGTGGCCATCAACTCTCAGCAATCGATCTTACCACTGTACCCATGTCTGCTTCACCAGAGTACAGGCACACTAGTTAGCACCTCACAATTTGGAATCAGCCTGTCAAGTACATGATCTCTTTGTGGGCATCCTGTGAGCACATCAGAATCTCAGAGCTAAGAAGAGAAAGGGCTTTGCAAGCATGGTCGGTCTTCCAGGTTCACATGGAAAATCACTAAAACCAGGAGGCACTAGTGTAGGTGGATGCACTATTTCAGTAATTCAATAAGTTTCCTTTGCAACCATATGTTTTGCTTTATTAAAGTTGTTGTTGATCTGTTTGTCCAGTTAATGCCTAGTGAGGCCATTGGATAAACAATTGCTACTTTAATGCATAAGATGAATGTAAGTAGATTTTACCCTATTGTTAAGAACATTGAACAGTGCAGCACAGGAACAGGCCTTTCAACCCATGATGTCCGTGCCAACCATGATACCAAATTAAACTAATCCCTGCTGCCTGCACATGATCCATATCCCTCCATCTTCTGCAGATTCATGTGGCTATCTAAAAGCCTCTTGAACACCACTGTCATATCTGCTTCCACCACCACCTCTAGCAGCGCGTTCCAGGCACCCACCACTCTCTGTGTAAAAAAAACTTGTTCTGCACATCACCTTTAAACTTTCCCCCTCTAAACTTAAAGCTATGGCCTCTAATATTTAGCGTTTCTACCCTGAGGAAAGGACTCTGATTGTCCACCCTATTTATGCTTCTCATGATTTTATAAACTTCTATCAGGTCTCCCCTCAGCCTCCAACACTCCAGAGAAAACAATTCAAGTTTGTCCAACCGTTCCTTATAGCTAATACCCTCTAATCCAGGTAGCATCATGTTAAACCTCTTCTGCACTCTCTCCAAAGTCTTCACATCCTTCCTGTATCAGGGCAACCAGGACTGCTCACAATACTCCAAATGCAGCCTAACCAAAGTTTTATAAAGATGCAACATAACTTCCTGACTCTTATACTTGATGCTTCAACCACTGAAGGTAAGCATTCCATATACCTTTTTTACCATCTATCTATTTGTGTTGACATTATCAGGGAACTATGGACTTGGACCCAAAGATCCCTCCCTCTGTACATCAATGCTATTATGGCTCCTGCCATTAACTGTATACTATCCCCTTACATTTGACCTCCAGAAGTGCAACACCTCACACTTGCCTGGATTAAACAGCATATGCCATTTCTCTGCCCATATCTGTAACTGATCTATATCCTGCTGTATCCTTTGACAACCTCCTTCACTGTATACAACTCCATCAATTTTTGTGTCATCTGCAAACTTACTAACCAACCCACCAACATTTTCATCTAAGTCAGTTATATTCATCACAAACAGCAGAAGTCCCAACACTAATCCCTGTGGAACACCACTGGTCACAGACCTCCAGCCAGAATAACACTCTTCTACCACTACCCTCTGTCTTCCATGGGCAAGCCAATTCTGAATCTAAACTGCCAATGCATCTTATCTTCTGGATCAGCCTACCATGAGGGACCTTGTCAAATGCCTTACTAAAGTCCGTGTAAACAACATCTACTGCCCTACCCTAATCAATCACCTTCAACACCTCCTCAAAAAATGGTGTTGCAAGAGTATGAAGACCTCTTCTTTTATGATCCTGGTCCATTCGTCAGTTCATCTTCACTGGATCATTCAAAGGAGAGCAGAGTGAGCCTCACTCTCTTGCTGTGTTCCAGGCTGTTGTACGTGGGGTGACACAAATTACTGTTTGGAGTCTGACATCAAAGACTAGTTAATGCTGCCAGCAGTAAACCACTTTTGTTGGGCTTCTGTACAGCAAGTCAATTTAATGCTAGCAGGCAGTTTAAATAGAGACTTACTATAGCCTTATCTCAGAAATTCTACAGTAGTACAAGGTGACAACCATGATGAGTTTTACCTCACAAACAAAGCCAGAAGGCAGTGATTCAAAATGTATTTGAAAATGTGAAGACAGTCTCCATTTTGCAAATGTCACAGCAATATGCAAAACTTCAGAAGGGCCGGCCATCCTTTATATTTTGTAGTTGAGCAATACCGTCATTCAGAATGTAATGTTCCAAGAAGAACCTCAGAATGCTAGAGCTAAATATATCTGCTTGAAGTGCATCATTGCACAGCCCCAACGATGTGTTTCCTTCGCATGTGTTTGATGGGAGCAGTAGGATTTAAGGTGGCTGCCAACATACAATGTTGGATCTGAAATTGTACAGGTTGATGTGCCAAAGTGGCTGAGGTTGACTACAATTTTGTTGGAGTCCATGAGGCTACTGAGTGTAATTTCTAATAAATACTGAGAGGCTTCTTACATCATTCCCACTCTCCCCCTCCCTCACCTGCCTATCACACCCCCCAACCTCACCCGGACCCACCTATCACCCGCCAGCTCTTGCTCCATCCCTTCCCCCCACCTTTTTATACTGGCTATCTCCCTTCTTTCTTTCCAGTCCAGATGAAGTGTCTTGACCCGAAACGTTGACTGTCCATTTCCCTCCATAGAAACTGCCTGACCCATTGAGTTCCTCCAGCGTTTTGTGTGCTGCTCCAGATCTCAGCATCTGCAGTCTCTCTTGTGTTTCTAAATTTTGGGCAAGTTTGACGATTTGACAATTTGTGAACAGTGCGAACAGATATGAAAATATTACCCAAAAGTGAACAGACAATATCAGCAACTTGCACTGAGACCCCCGGAAACAAGCAAACAATTATTTCAGTCTGCATTAATGCGATACTTAACCAGACCTCACTGTGTGTTTCAATGTACACCTGACTAATAAAGATCTTATCTTATCTTATCATTGCTGTTTATGTTGTTTTGTACAAATAGGTTTCTAGTCACAGAGCAATACAACACGGATGCAGGATTTTCAACCCAACAAGTCCATGCCGACCATTGTACTCACCCATCCAGTCCCATTTTCCTGCGTTCAGCCCATATCCTTCTAAGCCCTGCCCCTCCATGTCCCTATCCAAGTGCTTCTTAAATGATACCATCTTTTCCATTACACTCCCCAGTGCCCTACCATTCATAGTATAAGTCCTACACTGGTTTGACTTTTGTTATGTACCAGCAACAATAGAAACACAACGAGCCATGTATAAGTGTTAGAAACTATTTTATTAATAACTACTTGTAATAGTAAGATAAGTAAAAACATTAGATATTAAACATTGACCCCACAAATATAAACTCAAAGTGTGTATGTGGCAAATTCCCAAACCCCAAGTCTAGGAATAGTTCTCAAAGTTCAGTTCAGCAAGTCATAAGGTAGAACGTGAGCAAAGGCTTTTGCAAAACCACAGTTGTCTGGAGAGAAAATGTAGAGGGAATGTAGAGAGAATTTACAAGATCCACATGTTCCAAGATGGAACCCATATGACACCTCAATCAATGAAGATCTCCATTGCTTTGTTCCGAAGTATTTGCCACCACAAAGGCATTCGATACGTGCCCGCCCACAGAAAAACCTGCTTTCCAGTACAGGTTAATGACAAAGTGGCCTCCACTTGATTGCTCCAAAACTCCATATGTGGATTGTATAGTGACAGACACTGCCATTGTTCCTCATCCATAGATGCAGAGACCAGCAGTCCGTCTCTCTCTCTCTCTCTTTCTCTCTCTCCCTCCCTCCCTCCCTCCCTCCCTCCCTCTCTCTCCCTCCCTCCCTCCCTCCCTCCCTCCCTCTCTCTCTCTCTCCCTCCCTCCCTCCCTCTCGCTCTCTCTCTCTCTCACTCTCTCTCTCTCTCTCTCTCTCTCCCGCCCACCTCCCCTTTCTCTCCAACTATGGGCAAAAAGCCAGTTATAGTTTTGCAGTCCTTAGATAACAGACACACACACACACACACACACACACACACACACACACACACACACACACACACACACACACACACACACACACACACACACACTGCTGCTCTACTCTACTGTCCAGGTGCCTTAAAGGAACATTCACCAAGTAACAACCTGGCTCTTAACACTTTCCAAAATGCATCACCTCACACTTATCTGTATTGAAATCCATTTGCCACTTCTCAGCCCACTTCCCTAACTGATCAAGATCCCCTTGTGACCTACAATAACCTTCTTCACTATCAACCACACCTCCTAATTTCATTTCATCCACAAAATTAGAGTACTGATCAAGCCTTGTGTATTTGCATCCAAATCATTTAAAGAAATAACGACTAATAAGGGTCCCAACACCAAACCCTGTGGCACACCACTTGTCATCGGTCTCAATTCCGAGAATCAGCCTTCAACCACCACCCTCTGCTTCCTACCTCTGAACCAATTTTGATTCCACCTAACTGGCTCTCCTTGGATTCCATGGGACCTTGCCTTCCAGACCAGCCTACCATGCAGGACCTAGTTGAAGGCCTTGGTAAAGTTCAAATGGACACAACATCCACTGCCCCACTCCCATCTACCTTTTTTGTTACTTCTTCAAAACTCTCTAAAAGATTCATCAAGCATGACTTTCCACACAAAAAGCCATGTTGACTCCTTCTAATCAGACTCTGTACATCCAAATGCTGGTAGATCCTGTCCCTCAGAATTCCCTCCAGTAACTTCCCCACTACTGATGTCAGGCTGACCAGCCTGTAGTTCCCCTTCTTGTCCTTGTTACCTTTCTTAAAGAATGGAACAACATTAGCCACCTTTCAGGCTTCAGGAACTTCACCAGTGGAAAATGGTGAAGCAAATATCTCCACAAGGGCCTCCGCAATTTCTTCTCTAGCCTCCCACAAAGTCTGAGGATGCACTCGGTCAGGCCCTGGGGATTTATCCATCTTAATGCACTGTAAGGCTGCAAAAACCTCCTCATCGGTAATATGAATGTTCTCCAAAACATCTGCACTTGTTTCCCTTATCTCTTGAGCAACCATGATTTAAAAGTCCCACCCATCTCCTGTGGCTCAAGACATAGGCAGCCCTGCTGACCTGTAAGGGGACCTACTCTCTCCCTAGCCACCCTTTTACAATTAATATAGCTATAGAACCTCTTGGGATTTTCCTTAACCTTACTTGCCAGATCCATCTCATACCCACTCGCCCTCCTCTCTTGCCCTCCTGATTTCCCTCTTAAGAGTATTCTTAAGCTTTTTGTAGTCATCAAGGGATTCATTCATCCCTGACCTCTTAAACCCAATATATGTTTTCTTCTCTTTCTTGAGAAGAGCCTCAATATCTCTCGTCAGCCAAGATTCCCTAAACTTGCCAGGTTTACCCCCTAACAGGAACATGCTGCTCCTGGACTCTTGATATCACACTCTTAAAACCCTCCCATTTGCTTTTCATTCCTTTCCCTTCAAACAGGTTCACCCAATTGACCTCTGCTAGATCCTGCCTAATTTCCCCAGAATTTCCCTGCTCCAATTTTGGACCCTAACCTGTGGACCTGTCCTATCATTTTCCATCTTAAAAATCAATAGAATTATGGTCACTTGAGCTAAAGTGCTCCCTGACTTCAGTTACTTGTCCTGCCTCGTTCCCTAAGAGGAGGTCCAGTATTGCACCCTCCCGAGTAGGGTCAATATATAGACTCAGGAAACTTTCCTGGACACATTTCACAAATTCCACCCTGTCCAGGCCCTTAACACTCTGGGTGGCCCAGTCAATACTGAGGAAATTAAAGTGTCCCACTAATACAACCCTATTATTCTTATAACTATGAGCAATTTCTTTACACACCTGCTCCTCAAGTTCCCACTGACTACTGGGGGGTCTATAATACAGCCCCACTAGAGTGACCCTCCCTTCTTGTTTCTAAGTCCTACACATATGGCCTCACTGGCCGATCCCCCAAGAATGTCATCTCTACGTACTGCTGTTATGTCCTCTCTTATCAAAAAGACAACACCCCCTCCTTTCTTACCTGTACCTTTGCCATGCCTGTAGCATCTGTCTCCTGGAATATTGAGCTGCCAGTCCTGCCCTTCTCTCAGCCATGTTTATGTTATGGCTATAACATCCCAGTCCTCAGAGCCAATCCATACTCTGAGTTTGTCCACCTTACCTATTAAACCTTGTGCATTGAAATAAATGCAATTTAACTGGGTATTCCTTTCCCTGCCTTTACTGTGCCCCTGGCTATCCTGATTACTAAACTTGCTCTCACTGGCTACTGCTTTATCCCATGACTTGCTCCTGCTCAGAGTCCCACCCCACTGTCAATCTAGTTTGAACCCTCCCGTGTAGCACTAGCAAATTTCCCTGCAAGGATATTGGTCCCTCTCTGGTTCAAGTGCAAGCAGTCATTTTTGTACAGGTTGCTTCTACCCCAGAAGAGATCCCAATGGTCTAAGAAACTGAATCCCTGCCCCCTGCACCAGCTACTCAGCCATGAATTCATTTGGCCTATCTTTTTATTTCTGACCTCAATAGCACATGACACTAGAAGTAATCCGGAGATCATTGTCCTCGAGTTTCTGTTTCTTAACTTCTTACCTAACTCCCTATACTCGTTCTGCAGAAGCTCATCCCTTGTTCTACCTATGTCAGTCCCTTGGAATTATTTAAAGAACAGTAAGGAAGTTTTCTCTCTCTTGGCTGATATTTATCCATTAATCTACAATGAAAACAAATTATCATCAGGACTTGGTCTATTGTTGTTCTGGGAGCATGTGTGAAAAGTGACTGTGAAGTTTCCTACATTACGACACAGGCTAAATATCAAAAGTACTTCACTGTGAAATATTTCAGGACATTCTCAGATCATGTGATATAAATACAAGTTGTTAATTTTTCCTGGAGCAATTAGTTCACCACATCTGATGGCATTATCTCTCTAGCGCTTAAATGCTCTAACTGGCAAAATGGGAACCATGGATGGAACATTAATGCAAATACACTTTAACTCATTGGATTTCTGCTGTTGTCTACACTCAATTCAGCTCTGTTAAAGTCTACTATACAAAGATAATCATTAGTTTCAAAACTCAGAACAACAATAATTCAGCTTTGGACAGTCCATCCAGCAATCTAAGCAGCTGCATTACCTGATATTGAAATTTACAGAATTTACTTACAGGAATATTTTATTACTAAAACTTTTTATTTTCTGGTAACAGCTTTAGGTCAAAAGTTGATCGGTTCAATGACCACTCCAGAGCCCTAAGTGGCAGTTTAGTGCAGTACTGAGGGAGTGCAGCACTGTTAGAATTGCCATCTTTCATGAGACAATAACATGAATTGGAAGTCCTCTTTAACTTTCTCATGGGGAGGGAAAAATCCCGGGGAACTCCTTGAGACTGATAGGTGTTATTATGGGATTCCTGGTGAGTATTTATCTATCAACCAAAAAACACTAAAAGACAGATTTTTTGGCTATTTATCTGTTTCCTGTTCGGGAATCTTGTTATATCCCTCTGGATAATAGCTATATAGCAAAGAAGGTATGCCATTTGTTGTGAATTATGAAGAAAAAGCATATTCTGAAAATATATTCTTTCTTTTACAAATGTAAGGATAGGAAAAGGAATTTATGCCATTAATTGAAATATTCATTCTTAACCCTTCAGTTAAAAATAACTTAATGCAAATGAATTTTATTTAAAAATCTAAAATTTGTAAAACATAATTTTCAAGCCTGAAAGAGCAAACAGTTGACCAGGATTATTTTCTGACGTGTACAAATGAATAATAATTACTGGTAGCAATGGTACAACCCCAAAGGTTTTGCTCTACAAATCTAACCAAGTTCAGAACAAAGTTGGATTTCCCTTTGGCCTGCTTCCACTGGCATTTGTATTCTTCACTTGCTTGCTCATCATCAGTAATTTGTGGCTGAGGTATAGGGGTTCCAAAGATTTCTCTGCTCTCTATCACACGGCACTGTTTCCTGATGGTCCTCACCATTCACGATAAATTTCAGAAAGAGGCTGCAGTTATTTAAATATCAGCACTATTTGTCACTCAAGGCTAACTTCAGATGGGCTGAAACCCAGTTGCCCTCTAAAGTACCCATGCAAACTAATTATTTGTAATAAATCATTTTAAAACACACACATGGGATGGTAGTGATTCAAAATGTAACTCCACCACCACCTTCTCAAGACATGTAGGGATTGACAATGAATGCTGATCCTGCAGGCAATTCATGAATGAATTCTACATGTTAACATTGTGAACATGTGGTAAATTACTGATGTATGTCATCTTTACAGCTGTAAGGATGTGTAATATCTTATCATTGAATGACTGAAGCACAAAGTAAGGAGAAGATAAAGTTTCTTATTTTGCAATCAGGAACTATATTTGCAGTACTTTATTTCAAGAAATTAAATGGATGTATCTAAGACCATAATGGAACAGCTTACATTTAGCAGCTTGGTTGTATGATGTCTGTTTTTTCCATATATTTGATAATTTATTCCTAGTTTCATTACTGATTATATAAATACAAAGAGAGGTCTTACTTATTGAGCATGATGTTTTTTCCAGAAGTATCAGTTTTCTCCGCAAACGTCTGACGAAGTGGGATAACAAGATACAATGTGCAGTGGATATCTAACAGGATAATGAAAATCTAACTGAATAATATTATTTAAGTAGGGAAAGAAAATATAATTGTATTTATTTCCTTTTCCTTCCATAAAACTTTGCTCCCATTTATATCTTCCCAATTGAAAACTGACAAAATTCATTCTGCTAACTAGTGATTTTGAGTGGCAGGTAGCTCCAAATTCAAATTAATGACCTTCCTGTTGGAAATCAAGCACTTTATCACATCAGGACATCAACATCTTCAGGAGAACTCATGTAAAATTTGAGTGAAATATTTCATCAGAATAAGACAGGTGACAATGGTAACTGCAAAATCAGGCCTTCAATATTTAAGAACAGTTAAAAACAGACATCATTCAAAAACTATAACATGTAACTATAAATTACATATTTTTTAAAATTATACATTGCCATTCATAAATGTAATAGATATTGAATATTTGGAAAAAAGATGTAAATATGAATTTTTAAAGCAATGATACATTCATCTCAGATGTATTGCAAGCCCAGTTAGCTTTATTAAAGTGAATCAGAATGTATGTCAGCTTTAGTACTTGCCAAATGAAAAGGTATCTGAGTTGCTTCAATGCTGATTGACCTTGTCATGTCAAATTCAATTTATATTAATCAGGTCCTGTAGCATCTCTCCTCCAGAGAAGAAAACCTATCAATGCAAAATATGGATAAATACCATCTTTTTTGAGATCAAAGCTGGTTCAAGGTCTTCCAAATAGTATTAAAGGTGTCTATGTACAAGGTATGGCAACTGCTCTGCCCAGGTCCGCAAGAAACTGCAGAGAGTTGTGGACACAGCTCAGCACATCACAGAAACCAGCCTCCCCTCCATGGACTCTGTCTATACTTCCCGCTGCCTCAGTAAAGCAGCCAGCATAATCAAAGACCCCACCCACCCTGGACATTCTCTCTTCTCCCCTCTCCCATTGCACAGAAGATACAAAAGCCTGACAGCACAGACCACCAGGCTCAAGGACAGCTTCTATCCCGCTATTATAAGACTATTGAACAGTTGCCTAGTATGATAAAATGGACTCTTGACCTCACAATCTACCTCGTTATGACCTTGCACCTTATTGTCTACCTGCACTGCACTTCCTCTGTAGCTGTGACACTTTATTCTGTATTATGTATTGCTTTACCTTGTACTAAATGCACTGTGTAATGAATTGATCTGTATGAATGGTACACAAGACAAGTTTTTCACTGTATCTCAGTACAAGTGACAATAATAAACCAATTCAATTCAATTCAATTCAATAAACAGTTGCCATAATTCTACTAGAATTCAGTTCTTTCTATCATTATTACACATTTCAAGGAGTGACATCACAGATGTTGAAAGGCACACTGGCTTCAAAGCTTTTATACAAACCAGTTTCTCTGAAGCATGGGTGCATTTGTAGACATTCCCCTTACAACACAGCATAATTGGAAGAATGAGCAAAGGATGGGAAGAGTAAAATATATCCTGCAAGAGCAAGGATGTGGGAGAAAAGAACAGTGAGTAAGAGGTCATATATGTCTAGGGTGTTCAAGAAACAAGGAACATTAGTGCTTCAGTGAGGCTGATCTCTCAGAAATCTTCCATGTTGCAGTCACACTTCAGTGTATGGCAAGGACCACATTGCCAGATTCTCTCAATGTAACCGTAACAATTAACATTGCTGGGTCAAATAACACATGGACTGGAGTTACAGATATTTGCAAGATCTCATAATTGCTGCCCACTTCTGTGCAAGGGAAATGACTGATGCACTCTATTCAAAGATAGCTGAGTATATTTCGCTCTTTCTTGCTCAACACCAGCAGGTTGAGCGAACAAACAGCTTTGCTTGGATTTCAGGGATCACCATGGTGCTGATAGAATCACAGAGTTACACAGCATGGAAACAGACCATTTAGCCCACCAAGTCTGTGTCAACCATCAATCATTAATTTACACTAATCTTACATTAATCCCATTTATTTTCTCCCCACGTTCCCATCAACTGTTCCCAGATTCCATAATTCACCTACATGCTGTAGCCAATTACCCTACCTATCTGCATGTCTTTGTGATGTGGTAGGAAACCGGAGGACCTGAAGAAAACCCATGCAGTTACAGGGAGTATGTGTAAACTCCACAAGGACTGCAAACAAGGTCATGATTGAACCTGGGTGTGTGACACAATGAGGAAGTGGCTCTATAGTTGCGCCACTGTGCCACCCATTGACTGCACATTCATTGCTTTATGGGTGCTGTCCATAATACTAAAAAAAGAAAAGGATTCTACTCTCTCAACAGGCAGTTAGTGAGTGAGCAAATACAACAAATTATGCTGCTTACGAAAAACTATTCAAGTGCAGTATCTGGACGTGCAATACTAATTTCCTTTAAAAGATCAACATTACTCTCTTCTTGCTATTCCTGCGCTGCAGAGAAAGCCTGAGGTACCATTGGTGAGATGGTAGTGCAGAATGCACACCTCATCAGTTGTGAGGTGGAAGAAGGAGGAGAGAGGGGTTAGAGAAGTGTGTGTTTACATCATTTGCAGTTTGCTCATCAGAAGGAAACTTTAAATAAGGAAGGGTAAAACTTAAGATGAAGATTTCAGCACCGCTGTTGCAGTTCTAATTATGGCCAGTGTTATCTCCTCCATGGGAGTCAGTACACATGTGCAAACTCCACAAGGACAGCAACTGACGTCAGGTGTCCTTGTCCGTACACCATTAGTTCCTGTTGCTTCGAGTTGTGTTCCACCTTCCTCTGCAAGCAGTTGGGAAGTGTGCCAGTGAGAGATGTGCAATCAATTTTAGTGAAGTACCTGTCATTTATAAATAGCAGGAAATATGGTGGAGCAAATAAATTCTTAAGTCTGAGTCCTGTCTGTTAGAGATTTGTGAAAAAGGATGCTAGGGCTGTGGTGAATTGAACAGTGCTTGATGTGAATATTTCAGTAAAGAACAGGATAAAGCATTTGAGAACACATTCACCAACTATTCTTTTAATGTCACTGAAATTCTTGTGCATTTGGGACATATCCAAGAATTTGGGGCTGTACTTCTGGCATTGACCTCCAGGACAATCTGTTCGCAGTGCCCTCTGATCCTGTGTCTGTAAGGATGCTGACTCCATGATTATATGAAACATTTCTCTTCCTTTTCACCCATTCCATCATGGTTTCCTGTACAGTGTCTGAAAATTTTGGAGCCTGTTTTCTGTTTCCCAGTTTTGTGGACCATGGCTTTTGAAGAATACATTGCCGCAAATCCCAGAGCTACCATGTACCTCCACTTTTAAGAGGTGTAAGCCAGACTTCAGTGGTACTTTCTAGTTTTACTTAATACTAATCACTTGAGGTATTGGCTCATAATGCATCCGGCCAAAGAACAACTCATTTGTGGTTGGATGGATGCGCATTCATAGAAATAAACATGTTGCACAAAATCATTGTGGTACCTGTATTCTACTTCACAGATACAAGTTAGTTATGCATTGCAATCCCCCCAACAATTTTCAGGAGTTATCAAATTTAGCCTATATTTTCCCCTTTTGCTTTTTCTGTCACAAAGAGAGGTATATAGTCATACAGAATGCAGACAGAACTTTTGGCCTACTCAGACCATATTGGCCACCAGTCATCCACTTACACTAATGCCACTTTATTCTCCTTACATTGTCATCAACTTCCCCAAGTTTCTGCCAATCACCTGCACACTAGAGGCAATTTACGTTTGTCAATTAACCTATGAACCTTTGGGATGTTGGAGAAAACCAGAATCCTTGGGGGGAATTCAAATGCTCACAGGGAAAACATGCAAATTACATTGAGACAGCACCAGATGTCAGAATTGACTCCTGGAACTCTGAAAAAGCAACTCTGCTGGACTTGCTACCTTTTTGTCCGACTATCCAGAAAACAAAGCTACTTATTTTAAATAATAATGATGCGAGGGAAAATAAAATAAATAATTCTGTATGCTGGAAATTTGATTAAAAAATGCCTGCAAATGTAAATTTGGTAATAGTTTGGGATTGAAAGCTTTGGTTTTCTTTGAGATGTTAAGTAGTCACTGTTTTATCACTGATTGGAAAACCCATTTACAAAAGCAATTAGACAAATGAAACTTGAATTTCCTCTCTATATAACAAACCTCACAAACTATTGTAAAATTTAATTCACAAACAGTAAGCTTTTTTATCATTTATATTAAAACATTTAGGGATTTACTTTTAATTCTAAAGGTTTAAAGATATTCTCTATTTTCTTTGAATCAGACCCACACTTTGGTTCTGTATAAAACCCAGGCTTCATTTGATTTATTGTTATTTTGAATCATCCACCTTCTGTTTTGCAAAAGCATTCTACAGATGTGTGACATGACAAGTTTAGCTACTAAATGGGGTCAATCCAATCAATTGTCAAATCATTTGTTTATTCTGCCATGAATTTAAATTTGTGCTGCAATGGAGTTTAGACTAGTTTAGCTCCAATCTAGCAGCCGGCTATTCTACTGAACTACTGTTGAACTTCCTCATTCTATTGAATTCTTATTTTCTTACAATCCTCTTATAGTTTAATTAGCCACTGACCCCAACCAATTCAACGAGTAAATGAGGAGCAAACCAGCTGCCTATCAGATATCACTGCCTTCAATTAACTTTCACATGTAGTCTGTCCAAACTCAATCAGCTTGGGTAACCTACTGTGGATGTGACTACTGCTGATTTGTGTTCTTAATCTGGTACAGTCTTGGACCACTGGATTTGTACTTTTACTTTGATGACTATGGTTTCTGTAATTGGATATAATTAACTAGTTCATTTATTCCTAGGGTGCTGAAGGAAGGTGGATATATATAACCAATTATATCCCTACATGTGGTAAGAAAATCTGTTTTGTTCATAATATGTATACCCTCTGCATTTTGAATAGTTATTATTGAAACATTAGCACTTAGACTTGTATGTTCTTCCTTTAGAAACTTCAAATGTAACTTAAAAAAAACTATTACTCATTGTGTTAAAGGTTTGTCAAGAAAACCTGTGTTAAAACATAACTGAGGGTAATTGAAATCATTATTGAAATCTTTAACAATTGTATTTGTCTACTTATGCAGATCCATCTTCCTGAAGATGTATCAGGAATACCTAAAGTCTTTCCAAGGGTTGAATATGTTGAATATTAATGATAAGCTCATTCAGCAATTTTTTAATCAGTTTTCAATCTGATAACTAAGAAGTAGATTTTACTAATAGTGTAATGATTAGTGTGATAGCATGCCGCTATTACAGAGCCAGCGATCGGGGTTTGATTCCCGTCGCTGTCTGTAAGGAGTTTGTACATTCTCCTGTGTCTGCATGGGTTTCCTCCGGGTGCTCTGGTTTCCTTTAGAATGGGCGGTGTGGACTTGTTAGGCCGGAAGGGCCTGTTACCACACTGTAACTAAAATTTAAAAATTTAGTACAGGACAGCTATTTCTAAAAAATTGCTTTAGAATATTGCATCAAAATATTTTTGAAACAAGTTACTGTGTCTGAAATTGATAGTATTGTGTGACTTCCCCATTTCTCTGTACACTTGTGGGAAATAGTTGTTTATCTGGATTTACTGGCTTCTTTATTCAATACTTTAAGTTTCAGGTTGATTTGCATGGTTTGGGGGTCAGGTTATTTGAAAAGCTGAACACTGATGGAAGCCCGTTAAGAGCAAACACTATGACTTGAGGAAATAAAACTTTGCTGTCTTTGATGTTTTAATGAGAATTGTATGGTATTGTATGGTAAAGTATTGTCAGCAAATAACATGAGGAATATACCTATCCAGCATAGTACTACTTAGAACTGTATTATGATGTCAGAATATAAATAATACTTTCTGAAGAAGTTGAGGGAATTTGGATATAAGCATTGGATTTAAAACAAAACTGGTATTGCAATGGGGGTCCATTGAACACGTCAAGGTGCACAATATTTAATTCCATTGATTTCAATGTTATTGAGTGTTAGGTTAAGTGCTACAAAGACCATCAAATGTACATCTAACTGTTTTCTGACCGACAGGGGCTAATAAAGAAAAAAGTTGGTTCAGCAATTATGAATATTCTTGAATGGGTCCTGCCAATGAAATGTTCTTGTGTTTTTAATGGAAGAAGTTAGTATAAAACCACAAAGTCTGCACAAACAAAAGAACATCAGCCAAATAATATTTCCCTGTGATTTATTGACAAAAGGTGCCATGATAGTATTTGTCCCACAACTATTGGGCTAATGTAATCACCACATTGTCTGATATATCCCATGGAAGTTGAGGACCAAAATGTGCTGCATACCTAATTATTACCAAAAAAGCAGACTACAAGATTAAGCCTACATGCAGCAGATAAAATGCCCGATAGCTCCACCATGTCATAGTCCTAGTCATACAGCACAGAAACAGGCCCTTTGGCCCAACTGGTCCATGCCAACCAAGATGCCTCATCCAAGCTAGTCCCCTTTGCCAGCATTTGGCCAATAATGTTCTAAACCTTTCCAATCCATGTACCTGTCCAACTGTCTTTTAGAAGTTGTTATTGTACCTGCCTCAACCACTTCCTCTGGCAGCTAATTCCACATAGATACCACCCTATGTGTTTTTAAAGGAAAAAATGCTGCCCCTCAAGTTCCTCTTCAATCTTTCCCCTCTCATCTTAAACCTATGCCCTCTAGTTCTTGATTCCCCAACCCTGGGAGAAAGACTGTGTGCATTCACCCTATTTATGCCCCTCATGATTTTATACCCTTCTATGAGATTGCCTCTCAGTCTCCTATGCTCTAAGGAATAAAGTCCTAACTTTACTGTATTGTAGCTGTAGAGTGTTCTATCCACAGGTTACACTGCAACAACTTAGCAAGACTTCCTCTATAGTATTTCTCATTCCACAACATCTACCATCTATAAGGAAAAGGGTAGCAGATGCATGGGTACATTATAACTTCCAAGTTCTTGTTCAAGTCACAACTGTGCAGAGCTGGGTATATTGCCATTCCTTCATTGCTGCAGATTTAAAGTCCAGCAGCTGATTATGGAGGACTGTTGCAATTTGAAACTAAATACCGTTGTAGCACAGTGTCACTTTCTTTAGAATTATTAGATTTATCTCAATTCCAATTACCATGTCCTGATTCCTCATCCTGAAACTATACTTCCTGGTTCCAGATTAAACCCGGGAAATAGTCTCTCAGCATCCAGAATTTTATATCTTTCAGTGGGAAAGATGGGAATATCTTTCATTCTTTTTGAAGTCCAATTTTACTCCATCTTTCATTGTAGGACAAGTCTCAGCCCAGAAATCATCATGGCACATCCCTTGATACATGAAGGTCCTTCCTTGTGAATGGTGACCAGAAGTGCACACAGTTTTCCATGAGTGTTTTCACTAAATTCTTCTACTTGATTTCCTTGCTCTTATAAACCCTCCAGACAGGGTAATTACCGAAAGGACATTTCCTCTGGGTGTGGTCAAGCAATAGGGAGTATAATCTGAGGCTGCAATGAAAGCCATTTAAAATCTTTGCTGTGCTACATGTTAATTACCTGCAATCTATGTACAAGGACACCCAAATCCCTCTGAACACTAACATTTAGAAAACGTTTCACTGTTTAAAAGATACAAAAACATAAGAAATAGGAGTAGGCCATCTGGCCCATCAAGCCTGCTCCGCCATTCAATAAGATCATGGCTGATCTGGCCGTGGACTCAAATCCTTCTACCTGCCTTTTCCTCATAACCCTTAATTCCCATACTATGCCAAAATCAATCTAACTGTGTCTTAAACATTTTTAATGAGGTAACATCTACTGCTTCCCTGGACAGAGAATTCCACAGATTCACTGCTCTCTGGGAAAAGCAGTTTCTCCTCATCATCCTAAATCTATTCCCCTGAATCTTAGGGCTATGCCCCCTAGTTCTAGTCTCACCTACCAGTGGAAACA
This sequence comes from Pristis pectinata, assembly GCF_009764475.1. Classification (NCBI taxonomy): domain Eukaryota; kingdom Metazoa; phylum Chordata; class Chondrichthyes; order Rhinopristiformes; family Pristidae; genus Pristis; species Pristis pectinata. Next base: position 58,968,639 of record NC_067413.1, read on the forward strand.
ACCTTCCTGCCTATATCTTATCTATCCCTTTCATAATTTTATATGTTTCAATAAGATTCCCTCTCATTCTTCTGAATTGCAGTGAGTATAATCCCAGGTGACTCAATATCTCCTCAGTGGCTAACCCTCTTATCTCCAGAATCAACCTGCTGAACCTCCTCTGCACAGCGTCCATAGAACCATAGAACCATACAGCACAAAACAGGCCCTTCGGCCCACCGTGTCGTGCCGTCCATCAGACCACCCTCACACTACCTAAACCCCTTCCTCCCGCATATCCCTCTATCTCACGTTCCTCCATATGCCTATCCACCCCAGGCAGTGCATTCCATGCACCAACCACTCTTTGGGTGAAAAACCTCCCTCTGACATCTCCCCTGAACCTCCCACCCATAACCTTAAAGCCATGACCTCTCATCTTGAGCATTGGTGCCCTGGGAAGGAGGCACTGATTGTCTACTCTATCTATTCCTCTCAATATTTTATATACCTCTATCATGTCTCCTCTCATCCTCCTCCTTTCCAGTGAATAAAGCCCTAGCACCTTAAGCCTCTCCTCATATTCAATACTCTCTAATCCAGGCAGCGTCCTGGTAAATCTCCTCTGCACCCTCTCCAATGCCTCCACATCCTTCCTATAATGAGGCGACCAGAACTGAACACAGTACTCTAAGTGTGGCCTAACTAGAGTTTTGTAAAGCTGCATCATCACCTTGCGGCTCTTAAACTCAATCCCGCGATTTATGAAAGCCAACATCCCATTGGCCTTCTTAACTGCTCTTTCCACCTGTGAGGCAACTTTCAATGAACTGTGAATATGAACCCCCAGATCCCTCTGCTCCTCCACACTGCCAAGTACCTTGCCATTTACCCTGTACTCTGCCCTGGAGTTTGTCCTTCCAAAGTGTACCACCTCACACTTCTCCGGATTGAACTCCATCTGCCACTTGTCAGCCCAGCTCTGCATCCTATCAATATCCCTCTGTGAGCTCCGACAGCCCTCCACACGATCCACAACACCACCTATCTTAGTGTGGTCCGCATACTTACTAACCCAGCCCTCCACCCCCTCATCTAAGTCATCTATAAATATCACAAAAAGTAGAGGTCCCAGAACCGATCCCTGCGGGACACCACTAGTCACTGCCTTCCAATCCGAGGGCACTCCTTCCACCACAACCCTCTGCTTTCTACATGCAAGCCAATTCCTAATCCATACAGCCAAGCTTCCTTGGATCCCTTGGCCTCTGACCTTCTGAAGAAGCCTACCATGAGGAACCTTATCAAACGCCTTACTAAAATCCATGTAAACCACATCCACCGCACTGCCCTCATCAATCTTCCTGGTCACCTCCTCAAAGAACTCTATCAGGCTTGTGAGGCAAGATCTTCCCTTCACAAAGCCATGCTGGCTGTCCCTAATCAGTCCATGATTCTCAAGGTGTTCATAAATCCTATCCCTTAGAATCCTTTCTAACAGCTTACCCACCACAGACGTGAGACTCACCGGTCTATAATTCCCTGGCCTATCCCTATTACCTTTTTTGAACAAGGGGACCACATTCGCAATCCTCCAATCCTCCGGCACCACCCCCATAGACAACGAGGACTCAAAGATCCTTACCAGCAGTTCAGCAATCTCCTCCCTAGCCTCTCGAAGCAGCCTGGGGAAAATCCCGTCAGGCCCCGGAGATTTATCTGTCTTAATATTATTTAACAACTTCAACACATCCTCTCTCTTGATATCAACAACCTCGAGAACATTACCCCTACCAGCACTCCCTTCCGCATCATCAAGACCCCTCTCCCTGGTGAATACCGAAGAGAAGTACTCATTCAGAACTTCTCCCACTTCTGCCACCTCCAGGCAAATTATCCCACCTTTGTCCTTAATCGGACCTACCTTCACCCTAGCCATCCTCCTACCCTTCACGTACTTGAAAAAGGCCTTGGGATTTTCCTTAACAACTACTAGCCAAAGCCTTTTCATGTCCCCTTCTAGCTCTCCTCAGCCCTTTCTTAAGTTCCTTCCTCGCTACCCTATATTCCTCATGGGGCCCTGTCTGAACCTTGCTGCTTATACCTCACGTATGCTACCTTCTTCTCCCTAACAAGTCGTTCCACCTCTCTCGTCACCCACGGTTCCTTCACCCTGCCATTCCTTCTCTGCCTCACCGGGACATATTTATCCCTAACATCCTGCATAAGATCCCTGAATATCGACCACATCCCCATGGTACATTTTCCTTCAAAAAGGACATCCCAATTTACACTCCCAAGTTCTCTCCTTATAGCCATAGTTAGCCCTTCCCCAACTGAAAAACCTCTTGTCCTCTCTGCACCTGTCCCTGTCCATGACAATTTTAAAGGTTATGGAGCAATGGTCACTGTCCCCCAAATGCTCACCCACCGATAGATCCTTCACCTGTCCCGGTTCATTTCCTAAAACTGGATCTAACATGGCATTCCCTCTAGTCGGCCTGTCAACATGCTGCGTCAGGAATCCCTCCTGGACACACTTAACAAATTCTGTCCCATCTAAACCTTTGGCACTAAGCAGGTTCCAGTCTATATTTGGGAAGTTGAAGTCTCCCATTATAATAACCCTGTTATTTCTGCTTCTCTCCAAACACTGCCTGCCAATCTGCTCCTCTATATCTCTACTGCTACCTGGGGGCCTATAGAATACTCCTAGTAGAGTAACTGCTCCTTTCTTGTTCCTTAACTCCACCCATACGGACTCTAGAGATGATCCTTCTACAACATCCATCTTTTCCACAGCCGTAACAGTGTCCCTGACCAGTATCGCCACCCCTCCCCCTCTTCTCCCCCCTTCCCTATCCCTCTTAAAACACCGAAAACCAGGAATATTCAATATCTACTCCTCTCCTGAAGTCAGCCACGTCTCAGTAATAGCCACGATATCATAGTCCCCCATACTTATCCAAGCCCTCAGTTCATCCCCCTTATTCCTGACACTTCTTGCATTTAAGTAAACACACTTCAGTCCATCTACCTTACTACTTTTATAGCCTGTATTCTGCTTCTCCTTCCCCAAAGCCTCTCTACCTGTTTGATCTAACTTTTCCCCATTCCCTTCTTCTTCTGACCTACTCCTCCAGTTCCCTTCCCCCTCACAAACTAGTTTAAACCCTCCTGTACCACCCTAGCAAATCTCGCCGCAAGGATATTGGCCCCCTTCTGGTTCGGGTGTAACCCGTCCTCTCTGTACAGGTCCCACCTTCCCGAGAAGAGATCCCAATGATCCAGAAATCTAAAACCCTCCCTTCTGCACCAACTTCTCAGCCACACATTTATCTGCCACCTCCTCCTATTCCTACCTTCACTATCACGTGGCACTGGCAGCAATCCCGAGATTGCTACCCTTGAGGTCCTGTTCCTCAATTTTCTGCCTAGCTCCCTGAACTCACTCCTCAGGACCAGTATATCCTTCCTCAAGTAAGGAGACCAGAACTGTACACAGTACTCCAGGTGCAGCCTCACTAGTACCCTGTACAGTTGCAGCATAACCTCTGTGCTCTTAAATTCAATCTCTCTAGCAATGAAGGCCAACATTCCATTAGCCTTCTTGATAACATGTTGCACCTGCAAACCAACTTTTTGTGATTCATGCACAAGCACTCTCAAGTCCCTCTGCACAACAACATGCTGCAATTTTTCACCATTTAAATAAAAATCTGATCTTCCAGTTTTCTTTCCAAAGTGGATGGCCTCACATTTACCAACACTGTACTCCATCTGCCAGACCCTTGCCACTCACTTAACCTATCTATATCTCTCTGTAGACTCTCTGCATCCTCTGCACCATTTGCTTTTCTGCTCAATTTAGTGTCATCAGCAAATGTAGATACGCTACACTCAGTCCCCTCTTCCAAATTGTTATTGTATATCATGAACAGTTGCAGGCCCAGCACCAACCCCTGCAGCACCCCACTCACCACTGATTGCCAGCCAGAGAAACACCCATTTATCCCAACTCTCTTCCTTCTATTGGTTAACCAATCCTCTATCCATGCTAATACCTTACCTCCAATTCCATGCATCCTTATCTTATGGATAAGTCTTTTATGCAAGACCTTATTGAACGCCTTCTGGAAATCCAAGTATACAACATCCACCTGTTCCCCTCTATCCACTGCGCTCATTATATCCTCTAAGAACTCCAGTAAGTTTGTCAAACAGGACCTGCCCTTACTGAATCTATGCTGTGTCTGCCTGATGGAATCACTTCTATCCAGATGTCTCGCTATTTCTTCCTTAATGAGAGCTTCAAGCATTTTCCCGACTACAGACATTAGGCTAAGGGGCCTATAGTTACCTGCCTTTTGCCTACATCCTTTTTTAAACAATGGTATGACATTCATTGTCTTCCAATCTGCTGGGACCTGCCCAGAGTACAGAGAATTTTGGTAAATTATCACAGATGCCTCTACTATAACTTCCACCATTTCTTTCAGTACCCTGGGGTGCATCCCATCAGGACCAGGGGACTTGTCTATCTTTAGTCCCACTAGTTTGCTCATCACTACCTCTTTACTGACAGCGATTGTTGTATCGCGGTCCTCGCATCCATAATATCTCTCTTGGACATGTTAGACGTGTCTTCCACCGTGAAGACTGACACAACGTAGTCATTCAAGGCCTCGGCCATTTCCACATTACCAAATATTAATTCTCCCTTCTCATCTACCAAGGGATCTACTTTCACTTTAGCCACCCTCTTCTGCTTTATATAATTATAAAATCTTTTACTATCTTTTTTTCATATTTTGTACTAGTTTACTTTCATTATCTATCTTCCTTTTCCTTATTGCTTGCTGAGTGGTTCTCTGTTGCTTTTTAAAGTTTTCCCAATCTTCCAGTTTCCCACTACTTTTGGCGACTTTGTATAAATGAGCTTTTAGCTTGATGTCTTCTTTTATTTCCTTGGTTATCCAAGGCTGTTTCTTCCCACCTTTAATGTCCTTGCTTTTAACTGGAATATACCTTTGTTGAGCACCGTGAAACAGACTAAACATTCTGCTTATCCCAAATTCTAACAAAGTGAGCAATCTCACATTTCCCCATGCTATATTCTATTTATCTCCTTGATCACTCACCTCCCTTGTCTAAATCCTTCACAGAGTCTGTCATCAATATTTAATTTAATGAATACCCAGTAGCAAAAAATGGTGCTTTATGAATAACAGCTTGCCACCTGAAAATGGCAGCACACCCCTGCCATCCCCAGTCCACCACTGGGGCACCCTATTTTCCCCTTTAACCAATACTCCTGTCACCCTGCAAGCCCCTATTGTCTGTAACAATTTTCCAGGTGATACCTTTTGAAAATTCCGATATCCGTACTAATCCCATCTACTGGTATTTGATCCATACTGGCCTTTGAAATTCAAGTTCTTGCCTCAATACTTCAATGTTGTGAGAGTACTTGCCTCCACCATCCACTCAGACAGTGAATTCCAGATTCCAAGCACCCTCTGGGTGAAAAAGAACTTCTACATATCCCCTCTATCTTACCTCTTATCCTAAATCTATGTCCTCTAGTTGCTCCAGTACTTTTTCTTGATTCATTTTAATTGCTTTTGGCTTCTCGCTCCCAAAGATCCTTGGTTCTCCACTACTGATATCATTTTTATAACCTTCCAGTATGAAGATCTGTAAAATACTGGTTTAACATCTCAGTTCTTACTTCCCATTGTTATTTTACTTTATCAGCATCTATACTTCATCAATATCTTTGAATTGAATTCTCCAATCTATGCAGCCAAGTTGGCCCCCGTATCTATATAATGTACTCTGATTCTAGTTATGCACTTATATATTACTCTCAAACTCAGTTAAAGACTCTATCATATTGTGATTGCTTCTCTAATGGTTCACGATTTTAATATTAGTGGTTAACCCAACCTCATCACATAAGGCACAATCTGAAATAATCCATTTCTTGGTTGGATCTACATTTTTTGTTCTGGAATGCTGTCTTAAATTTGTGCTAATCATCAAATTAATTCTCCCAATCTGATTTGAGATCTGCATTAGGAAGTATAAGAAAACTCCTCCTTGGTTAAGATTTTCCATTGATGTTCACAGATGGGAGACATCACGTTATAAGACCTGTTTCATTTCTTTGGATCGAAATGCTTTCTAAAAAGGCTGATCAAGGAGAAAGCAGTGTTGCAGAGACCTTTCACTCCCATCCTCCAAAAATGAGAAGGGTTGACAGTCAGTTATCTGGTTTGAAGTCTGCTGTCAGTCAGGCAACTCAATGATTTGTGACTGCATATCTAAGCTCCATGCCAAAAAAAGGAAGGGTATTGTTAGTGAAAGATTTGAAGGATAGAAATTATTCAGGGCCTTTTCTAGAGACAGCAGCTAAATCAGGCTGAAGAGAAAAACATCAAATTTAATCTATAGTTTGCACTGAGTTATCTTTTAAATAGTATAGCAGTAGGTATGCTTCAAGTGATCTCAAAGCAGTGGATTATGAAGTGGGAAATTATCTATGATTACTGATCCTTATTGATATCTGAAAGTGTATACATATCAGTTAATTGCCTGATTAAGTATACCTATTGCACTCTTGTAGACAAATAGTCTACAAGTACTCACTGTGAAAGCTAATTATATAATTGCATAAATAAATCTAAGTATATCAAACGTTATAAAAAAAACACTGTTGCACCCAGAGGCATGATTTTCTGTTGGAGTCACTTCACTAGTTCAAACTTGATAGAATGTGGTAGGAAATTGTTGGTCAAATGTGCCTTTTTTGTTATGAACCTTGGGTCTGCTTGCCCCCTGTTAATCATGTAACTACAAATAATATGTTATTACTGCAGACTTATCAAATCATGCAAAATGGATGAGGGAGCATTGCACGGAAGAGAGAATCATTTCAATCATATCAGTGGATCTCCAGAGAAGTTGTTTATAGTGAGTCAGAGCTGTAGCTATTGAAAAAGGAGAAAAATACAGAAATGACAGAAAATATATTGACAGGTTCAATGGTTATAGCATAGGATAGTTATGAAAGATGCAGGAAATTGTATTAAGAATTTTGATTCTGAAGCATATTCCAAAATAGCGAATCTTCAGTGCACCTAATTATCATGCTTTCACAGATTAAGTTGGTTGTGCTTTTCAAAATGAATTTGCTTGCATTTATATGAGGAAGTGTCAGTCACTCATGAAAGTGTGGTGTCAGTGGGTTGACTTGTACATGGTAACAGTACGTAGTTTTCTATTTGATATAAACCTATTACTTACCCATGGAAACTTCTTAGCTTATCATTTTTGGAGAAAGTGTGCAACCATTTAGATTTGCCTGTCTGAAATAAATCTATTTTTAGTTGTCAAATTTCTATTAGCCTGCAATGAAGTCTGCGCCACAGACAAATTGCATCTATCCATTAAGCAGGGGGCATCGAGCAAGAAAGTCATTTTGTAAAGTTTGTTCTTTAGAGCTCCAGTACCTGTTGCAAATATGTTTGTCCAGTCTTCAAGGTTATCACTGAAAATATATTGGCCCATAATTTTCTGACTAGGATAATGGTGCTCATTATATATGCACAAATGCTAAACAATTTCCGGTGAAGGCAAATGCAAGATTAAACACAGAAATCAAAAGTTGTTGACCTGGCAGCACCACTCTGCAATCAGCTTTAAAAATAAAACAGCTTCACTCTCTTCCTCACCACTGAATGTCAGGAATTTGCTCTCTTTGTGAGTAGATGCACACAAAACATGCAGGAACAGTATTTCATCTTTTCCATTCTAAATAACAATATAACAAATGTTAGTTATGACCAGTCAATCTTAATGGCAATCAAAAAGTATTTTGATTATGGGTCTCAACCCTGAAACATCAGTTCTGTGTTTCTCTTTCCACAGATTCTGCCTGACCTGCTGAGTATTTTCTGTTTTTATTATCAATCTCAATGGCACACGATTAGTTACACTGCTAAAGCAAATTATAGCTCATTATGCCAACTCCTCATGTGCTAAGTTTTTATGCCCTAACCATTTGTCTTTAGTCTTTAACTGCAGCTAGCATGTGTTTGCAAAGTGTGCCAACTACCATTTTGGTGTAAACCCACTGCTGTAGACTGTGGGTTTGGTATGTTCAGGGAAGAAAGGAAGGTTTCACATTTGGGCCTAGTGCCTGGAGGTTATTGTACAGAGAGGGAGAAAAGTTGGTGACCAAAGATCATCCAATTGTGCCAGATGATCAGGGCTTTGGAGGGGGCAATGTTTCCTGATGATCAGTGCCCTTGTGCAGGGTGGGGATTGGGGATAGTAGTGAGATCAAATCCTGGACTGCAAGATAAGAGCAATGGGGTTTAACCGAAGGTCATAGGGTATGGGGTGGTGCAGTGTCAGGGTAATGGAGGAGCTGTGGAGAGCAGGCAACCTTTACTTAAAAAAAATTGAGTCAGTATGACCCAATTTCCTGGGAGTGGTGCTACTAAATGCTTGATGATCTGCATTTACATGTTTACAGCTGAATTTGTCCAGACAAATGATTCAACCTGTAAATGGTGGCAATTATATTCCCTGTCAGAGATAGGTGATTCTTGGATGCATGACCTTAAGAGTCTGAATTTCTAGCTTTTAAGTTTATTCAGTAACACCCCAATGCTTCCAGAAATATTTCTTTCGATGATCCAGAACTTGTAATAAATCTTGTCATGTGCCAGAAAAGGAGTTAAGGTTTCGGGTTGACCCTTCATTAAGTCTTCAGAACTGAAACATTATCTCTGTTTATCTTTCCACAGATGCTGCTGAGTGTCTCCAGCATTTTCTGTTTTTATTTCAGATTTCCAGCCCTGGAAACCTTTTAAATTTTGCATGTATCTCACAAAACTGAATAGCATGTCAGCATTTGCTTCATCTGTTCTTTTGTATACCTATCTCAGAAACAAAGATGTAAAATACTAGAAACACTCAGCAGGTTAGGCAGCATCTGTGGAAAGAGAAACAGGGTTCATGTTTTGGATCAAAGAACCTTCATCAGAACTGGTTTAAAATCTGGATTAGCACTTAGTGAGCAGAGTACTGCAGGTTCTGGAGGGCATATTGAGGAGAGTGGAAAAATTACTCAGTATACTTTTGTCATTTAGCAATGAGTACCGCTAGTGAGGGTAAGAGGCCAGAGAGAGGGGTCCAGGTTAGAACATAGAACAGTACAGCACAGGAACAGGCCCTTCAGCCCACAATGTTGTGCCAAACTAATTAGGTTGATTAGGAATTTTGGAGACAGGACAAAAGGTCTGCTGTCTGGGTGAAGATTCCTTGCCAAAGAAATGAGTGATGAAAGCAGAGTTCGATGTCACTCAGGGCTCTGAGTTCAGGAAGACAAGTATATAGGGGGATGATGCTGAGGCCTCTGCTGAAGACTGATCACTGGTGATCTGAGAAGAGAAGAATGGAAAAGATGGCAAAAATACAGCTGAGATGGAATTGGGGGGATAGATTGGGTGGAGGGGGGGAAGAAAGACTTGGGGGGGGGGGGAGAAAGATCTGGAGGGGGAACTGGAATTTAAGAGCTGTTTGAGTTTATAAGTAGGTATTTCAGCCTTTGAGTTTATGATCCCAGACATCAGAAAGAAAGTAAAAATGTTATCAATTCTGACAAAGGGTTTTAACCTGAAATGTTAACTTTGATTCTCTTTTGACAGAGAGGCAGTGCTCATTTGTTGATGCAAAATTGTGTTAAGAATATAAGAAATAAGTACAGGGGTAGGCCATTCAGCCTCTTGAACCTGCTCCACCATTCAATAAGATGATTGCTGATCTTGCACTCAACTCCACTGTCCTGGCTGATCCCTCTAACCCTTAACTCCTCTACTGTCAAGACATGTGTGGTACTCAGCCTCTGGTCTGTCTGGGTAGAAGCTTTCAAAGGATGAAAAATCTTTTGGAGAGACATTTGTCTTGACTGGGCAACCCTTTACTGTGAAACTAAGCTTTTAGTTCTACATTCCCCATGAAAGATAACATCCAATATCTTTCAGATTCTTGTATATGTCAATAAAATGACTACACATTTTTTCAAAGCCTCAATGTAAAGTTCCAATCTGCTCAATCTCATAGCTTTCTGTATGTACTTCATCCACAAGGAAATCCAGATCCTTTTGTTCAGCAGCATTCCGCAGCCCCTTTCTATTGAAATAACATTCTGCTTTGCTATTGTTTCTACTAATCTGAATAACCTCACTTTTCCATTGACCAAGCTTCTACCCACTCACTTAACCCATCTATATCCTTCAGTAGACTATGTCTTTTTCATAACTTACTTTTCCAGCTATCTGAGTGTTAATGATTGTAAGTAGTTGAGGTCCCAGCACTGATCCATATGGCAACTCACTAGTATAGCTTGCTAACTTGAAAATGACCCAGTTACTACCTCCTCCCTGTTTTTTGTTAGTCTATCTTCTTTCCATGCTGATATCCTACTTCCAATACCATAAAGTCTTACTCTGTGTGGTAACCTTTTACGCGACAGCTTGTCAACTGCCTTGTGGATACTCAAAGTCACTGCATTCATTGGTTCAATTTTATTGACACAGCTTGTTACATCCTCAAAGAACACTAATAAATTTAGCAAAAACAATTTATCTTTTGTAAAACCATGTTGACTCTGCTTGATTGCATGATGATTTTTTTTTAAATGCCTTGCTATTACATCCTCAATAATAGCTTCTAGCTTTTTCCCAATGACAATGTTAGGCTAACTGGCCTACTGCTTCATACTTTCTATTACCCTTCTTTCTTAGATAGGGGCACTATGGATGCAATTTTCCAATTGCTGGGACTTTTCCAGAATCTAGGGAATCTTGAAAGATTTTAATCATTGCATTCACTGCCTTTGCTGCCACTTATCACAACCTGGAATATAGGCCTACAGGGCCTATGGATTTGACAGTCTTTAATTCTTCCTGAGTGATTCATGGTTATTTTAAGCTAACTCACTTTTTGGGATTCTTTTAATGTCTTTTGCTGTGAAGACGAATACAAAATATTTATCTAAAATCTCCACCATTCCTCATTTTCATTATTAATTTCCCACTGTCAGTGACTTTAAGGGATTAATACTTAGTTTTGCTAATTATTCATTTTTATTCAGTTGTAGAAGCTCTTGCTTTATGTTTGGATATTTTTTATTCATTCATGGACGTAGGTGTTGGTAAATTGGTTTATTATTGTCACATGTACTGAGATACGGTGAAAAACTTTGTTTTGCATACCATCCATTCACATCATTTCATTAGAACAGTCCACTGAGGTAGTACAAGGGAAAGCAATAACAGAATACAGTACCAACAATTCTGAAGAAGCTCAACATCCAGGACAAAGCAATGAAGAGAAACCATTGCTTAATGAAGGCACTTGAAGATATCCTGGCAGACAAACAGAGCGAAAATCCGCAGAACACCAGATGCCAAGAATGGATTTTGGCATTCATTTTATATATTTATTTCCAGGATCATGGCATTGCTGGTAAGGATAGTTTTACTGCCCTTCCCTAATTGTCCTTGATAAAGCGGTAGGTGTGCGTATCCACCAGACTAAACATTCATTCCATCCATCATTGGCTTACAGGGGCTTCAGTGTGTACCAACTGCAAAATGCACTGCAGTTCCTCATCGAGGCTATTCCAACAGCATCTCCTGTACCTGTTGTCCTTGTCCTTCTACCAACAAGAAGGACAAGGACAGAAGGTGCATGGAAACTCCAACACCTGCAGTTTCCTCTCCAAATCACACACCATCCTAACTTTGAAATGTATGACTGGTTCTCCTTCATTGCTGGGTCTGGATACTGGAACAATGCATACAGCATTGTGGAAGTACCTTCACTTGGAGTGCTTGCAGCAGCAACAAAGCTCACCTACCACTTTATCAAGGACAATTAGGGAAGGGCAATAAAAGCTATCCTTACCAGCAATGCCATGATCCTGGAAATAAATATATACAGTAAAATGGATGCCAAAATCCATTCTTGGCATCTGGTGTTCTGCGGATTTTCGCTCTGTTTGTCTGGCAGGATATCTTCAACTGCCTTCATTAAACAGTGGTTTCTCTTCATTGCTTTATTAAAATCATGTGTATTCAAGCACATCTTCAGCTTGGGAGAGTTATCCACAAGCACCAAGCTTGAAATCCAAGGGGTAGGAGTGTCTACTGGCAATATGATCTCTGCCTCTGTTAGTCTGTCAAGCTCAACTTTCAGTTCCTTTCTGAGAGCTACTGGAACACAACTCAGACGATGTACAATTGACTGCTTACTCTCATCTCCCTCTAGTTTTCTAGTTCCTTCAACAAATTCATCTGGGAGTTGTTTCTTGTTGAGTGTAGAAGTTGTACCTTCAGCAGCCTTCATTCTCAACGAGTTCTATGTCTGTGCAGTTATCAGTTTCACTCCTGGGTTGCATGACTACCTGGGAATGGTATACACTTCTCTTCACAGAAAACAAACTCTACACTTTCCATTCTCAAGATCTTTCATTTCCAGATTGCATTTGCCCAGTGGTACCACAATTGTGCCATTGTATCTTGTTAGCAGTTGTTGCAAGCTTGCTTATCAACTTCCAAGGAATAATATTACAAGTTGCACCACTGACTAGCTGGAACCATACCTCTTTTCATTCTACTTCTGAAGTAGTGAAGATCTGCATCAGATACCTAGCCTACTCTACTCTGTGCACTAGTTACATTTCCTTGCTGCTTGGATTTAGTTTCATAACTTTGATTTTTGTCATCCTTCTGCCCTGACATCCCGTGGGAAATGGAGTCAACTTGTGCAACATTCTGAAGTGGCCTCCTCCATGATATGAGTACACTTCTGCTGCTACTGGTACTATCCTCTGCAAAATGAAATATGATTAATCTTTTTGCTTCTGTTGCATTTCTTCCCATAAGGTGGGCACTTCACCTTTTGCCATTCATGCTGTTGCCAAATGAAGCCAAATCATGCTAACTGGCTGGCAGTTTGTGTACTAAATAATTCTACATTATGGAGGTGTCTGAATAATGTAATCACACATTATGATTTCAGGCCCAGTCATCACATATTAAGAAGGTTTGTATCCCAATTACTTCGTATACAGTTTTTTTTCATTGATTTCATTGGTAATTGTTACAATCCCATAGACTTGTAAATATTGTTTATTCAAAAAAAAGACTGAGAAATTTTTGGTGAACTTGATACCCCTTTCAAGATTATATTAAGCCCATTGTTTCCTTGATACATATATTACCCAGACTAGGGTTTAAGAACAAGTGGGTGGGAGTATTTTCATCACAAAGAATGCAAAAGTTCAAGAAGGCATCTCATTGCTATCTGTTGAAAGGTAATTATGCAATGAAAGTTTCAGGAATAAAAAGGTAAGAAAATAAGAAAAAGACTTTATTGAAGCCTGAATTGGTTAGACTGAATGGTTTGTGTTTGAACCGTATACTCCACGTAATTCCACGTAACACTGTGAAATTTATAAAGCTGCCTTAATTTAAACAAGTAAATTAATCTCAGACTAAGTAGAGGTAATTGGTAAATTGGTTTACTATTGTCACGTGTACCGAGGTACAGTGGAAAACTTTTTTTGCATGCCATCCATACAGATCATTTCATTACAACAGTGCATTGAGGTAGTACAAGGGAAAACAATAACAGAATGCAGAATAGTGTCACAGCTACAGAGAAAGTGCAGTGCAGGTAGACAATAAGGTGCAAGGTCATAACGAGGTAGATTGAGGAGGTCAGAAGTCCATTTTATTATATTAGGGTTCAATAGTTTTATAACAGTGGGATAGAAGCTGTCCTTGATCCTGGCGGTACATGCTTTCAGGCTTTTGTATCAATGGGAGAAGGGAGAAGACAGAACGTCTGGGGTGGGTGGGGTCTTTGATTATGTTGGCTGCTTTACCGAGACAGTGAGATAGTTGTTCTGAAACAAAAGATTTCCTCTGGAGAAATGGACTTTGCATTGTTCTTTCCTGCCTTTAAGACATACAGGATAGGTGACTCATCACTGTTTGTCGGCATTTTAACCAACCTCTAAATTATACATGGTGTCAGGGTCTGAGCTAGTGGCTGAGAATATTAAACTGAGTGACAGTTTGTCTTCAGTTTCACTGCCTTATTTTTTTTCCTATGATGAGCAGGCCAGTCACAGATATTGGCTGTCTGGAAGATAAAAGGCACAATTTCTGTGGTGACAGAAATATTTGGCAGGGGTGGTTAGAGTGAAAGTCATAGAAAGTAATATGCTTATAGTGTCTGCAACTTGTAAATTAAAAGGAGTGGTTGTAGAAGGGGAACAAAATGTGGCAAGGAAGAGTAGGCATGAGGACACTTCTATCTCTAATTTCTGTGCTTTCTCCTGTGATCACTGCCACAATGACTGTCTTCTCCATGATGATGCAACTGTAGCCTGATGTCTGCAGTTATGCTTTACTTTGTCTTGTATGAGGGTAGGTTAGTGTCACATGGCTATTTGATTGATGTGACTTCCCTCTTTAAATAATTGGTAGATTATATGGGTTGTGGGTATGAGGCTCACATCAGTGGTGTTTGTGTGGTAAGGCAAATGAACATTAGTCATGAGCCTTGATTGATATTTTTTAATGGGTGACTGATGTAGGTAATAACTTGAACAGTTTCTTAACAAGCAGTGCAGTTTTGAGGCTTAGCATTTGAAAATGTATTTACTGACCTTGCCTATGTGTGTGTGTTTTTATAGACTTAAGATGCTGGATCCAGGGCTTGGCTTCTGGCATTGAGTATAATGTCTCTGGAGGCTTCCTGGTCCCCTGCAAGAACAGGACATCTCTCCTGTTTTACATTTCTCCATCAAGGCCTTGAGTGCAGTGCAGAAAAACAGCTGGGGATTTTTTTTTAATGTTACATAATTGGCTGGAAGCAAGAGGCGGAGAGAATTAATAATGCTCAGATTCTCTATGTGGTGGAATATGATTATTGTTACACCTCCATGTTTGAGCTTCAACTCTTCAGCAAAATTAGTAATAGTTAGAGGATGCAATAGAATGACACACTAAACCTTGTTGATGCCACTAGGTAGACAGCTTTGTACACCTCAGCTGGAAGCATAAAATTATAAACTGATATTACCAGACTAGATGGTGAACATGAAAATTTCAAAATGATTTCAATGTAGGTAGAAATGAGGTCATCTAACCTGGACTTACATAAAGCTAGGAGTAAAAGAGACTTGCATGTAGTTGGTTTAAAATGTCATGGACAGGTGCAGAAAGTAACCATAAGGCTAATGGAATTCTAGCCTTTACATCTGGAGATCTAGTATAATAGAAGATGGAAGCTAAGCTGAATGAAGTTGTTTTTAAACAAAGCTCCTGTGGTACTGAGAGTAGTTTGGAGGATCCCAGCTTAGTCAGGGTACATTGGTCTTGAAGTAACGGCAATGTAGGGTTGCCAGAATAACACTTTGATGCCAAGAATTAAGTTACAAAATGAGATTTCTCAAACTAGAGATTGTCTTCCCTGGAATGTACAATATTAAGGAGTGATTTGATTGTAGAGGGTAGACGGAGATAAATCATTTCTGCTGGTTAGATAATCTAAAGAGGAGAATAACATAGAACATAGAACAGTACAGCACAGGAACAGGCCCTTCGTCCCACAATGTTGTGCCAAATTAATTGAACTAGTGCTTAAAAGCCTATTATACTCATTCCTTCTGCTTATAACTTCAATTATAGTCAGAATCAGAACCAGATTTATTATCACTGACTTGTATGATGTAAAATTTGTTGTTTTGTGGCAACAGTACAGTGTAAAGACATAAAATTGCTGTAAATTACAAAAATAAGTAAATAGTGCAAAAAAGGAAAAAACAAAGCAATGTTCATGGCTGGGATTGTTTTCTTTAGAGGGAGACTTAATTGAGAGGTATTATGATCATGAAGGTTTTAGAGAGAGTGGAGATGAATAATCTGTTTCTTTATAACAAACGTCAGTAATTGGGAGTCATAGATTTAAGCCAAATAACAGAAAAATTAGAAGGACTTGAGGGAAATCGTTTTCACCCAAGGGATGCACACTTAACATTGGTTTACTGGATCAAGTGCTGGGAAGTGACATTAAACTGGATAGAGCTTTTACAGCCTGTATTGACTTCTTGGGCCAAATGGCTCCCTACATGTCATACATTTTTATAATTCTATCACTTTTTAAATATCTGTTCTCCTGGCTAATTCTCTTTTCTTCCAGCATTTGGCTGCATTTTTAAATTAAATGCCGAAAAGCATGCTGTTTTGAGGGGGTGAGTATGGTGTGGAGGAAAGCTGACAGAAGTAATCTTGTTATGTAACAGCACACCAACCAAGAGTTCATCAGCAGCAACAATAATGCCTCTGAAGAAGCCTGTAGCTCAGATCATCCCACATTTCTGTAAAGCCGGGAAGAAGGAGCAAATGAGGGGAGGGAAAACAATTTTTTTTAACATTCATACAGCAAAGACGATGGCAAAAAGAAGTGAAATTAGAAAATGTTTACTCTAAGATCGCATGATCTAAGAGCAGAAGGCTCAGATTAAACTGAGTCTCAACCTCACTTCCAGTAATCTGGTCAGCTGTGGACACCAATCAAGTGTTCTGTACAGCCCTCCAGACTGATGTCTCCAACAATCCTTGGACTCTAGGTTGAGATGACTCTCAGAAAAGGAGAAAAGGTACATGGACACCAGTGATACCAACATAGAATAATCCTGCTCCTAAATCCACTGGTTAGAGCATTACAGACCTGGAAAAATTGAGCAAATCATGCTCAGCACTACTATGCCCAGTTTTTGCCAAATTTCACCAAGTGGACCAGCCTCGTAATTATCATGGCTACAAGAGTAGGTCAGAGGCAAATGATTCACTTTGTGATCTTTCCGCCACCAACAAGGCACAATTCAAGAGTGCAATGGAATGCTCTCCAAAGTTTGCTTGGATAAGTGCAGCTTCAACAACTCTCATGAAACTCTAAGCCATCCAAGCAAAACCACCTGTTAGACTGGCACCCGTCCACTACCCTAAACATTCATTCCTACTACCACCACTGCACAGTGCCTTTCATGCTTACTCTATGCAAAATATACACTGGAGTTAACTCACCTACTCTACTCCAACAGCAACTCTCAAACTCACAACCTCTACCACCAGGAAGGACCAGGGCTTCAGGTACATGGGAACACCACCAAGTGTAGGTTCACCTCCAAGTTGTACACGATCCTGACTTGTCACCAGTCCTTCATGTCACTGGGTCTAAATCTTGGAACTTTCCATCCAGTAGCACTAAGGGAGTATATTCACTGGGTAGACTGCAGCAGATCAAGAAGGTGACACACCAGCCTCTTTTCAAAAATAATTAGGGCTGGGCAATTGGTTCTGGCCTTGCCACATTCGAGCAGCTTGATAATTGGGAGGTTTCAATGTGATTTATTACGCACAAAAACAGATAAGTTTCCTTTTCTGCCCCAAGATGCCTTGTAAGGTGAAATTTAAAAAGGAGTGGAGGAATAAATGCAGCATGATGTTCAGGTCATTAAAAATGATTGCACATTATAGTTGGGACTACAAAAAGACACAAAATGCAGAACTATTGATTCAGAATTATTGTATTTGCCACCACTTTGATATGCTGCTGCAAATTTGGATATTTAATTTTTCTTTTGAGGTGAGTTGTTTCAAGTTTGAGCTGAACATTGGCTGTATTTGAGTGATGCAGTATTGGTGATGAGAAAAAGATCAGTCTAACAACATGCTGTGTGACAAAACCACTGGAGTCCTATAGCATGGTGCCACAGGCAATAGACTTGCAGCCGCACAGTTCCAGTGACCTGGGTTAAGTCCTAAACCTGGTGCTGTCTGTGTGATCACATGGATTTCTCTGTTCACCAGCGTATCACAGGCGCATTCCTCCCCAACGGTGATAGTATCTACAGTAGGCGCTGCCTCAAGAAAGCAAGATCCTTCATCAAAGATCCCCATCACTGGTTCATGCCATAGTTTTGCAGCTACCATCAGACAGTAAGTACAGAGCCTGAAGTCCCACACCACCAGGTTCAAGAACAGCTACTTCCCTTCAACTATTCGGTTCTTGAACCAACAGGCAAAAGCCTAATCACTACAATTTAGCAACACTGTGACCACTTTGCACTAAAGTGGACTTTTTTTTTGTTCTAATTCTGTTCTTTCTTGTAAAAATTGTGTATGATTTATGTTTAATTTATGTTTTTCTTGTGAATGCTGCTTATATAATGCTATGTGCCCGTGATGCTGCTGCATGTAAGTTTTACATTGCACCTGTGCACACATGTACTTGTGCAAATGATAATAAATGTGACTTTGACTTTGACTTTGATCCATGTTATAGTAGGCTAATTGTCTGCTGTAGATTGCCCCTCATGTAAATAAGTGGTAGAATCTAGGAACAATTGATGGGAATGTCAGGAAAATAAAATGGAATGGAATTGCTCTGTGTGCAGGCATGGACGATGGACTGAAATGGCCTCCCATGTCTCCTCATGGGAAAAATGGAGGGATTCAACTGATCTGGATAACTAAAAGGATCAAATTTAGTGTCTGAAAGAACAACAGAGAAAGATCTGAGATTTGGAATGGATGAATGGTAATTAAAACTAGGAACAGAAAGAAAAATATAGGGAGGGAAAGGTTGGATTCAGAAAGAGAGTGAGAGAATAATAGGTCTTCCATTTCAAAAATTCTTTTGATTCTTTGTAAAGGGGAAATAATTCAGCAATTGAAAACTAGCAGGAGAATTGGATTAAGCTAGATGGTTCATGTGGAGAAAATCTTCATATCAGGTGCACATTGCGATAAATAGCTTGTATCTATGCTGTAACATTCAATCATTCTGCAATTCTTCTCCACACAATTGTTCACAGGGAGAAAGAAAATCATATAAAGATCTCTCAGTCCTCTGGTTGGTTACAAAGAGCATTGGCTAAATTGCCTGCCACTTGTGTGAGAAATGCAGCCAATAAAAGAAAGGAGAAATTGACTAAAGTGGGGGAGGGGGAGGTTATGAAAAACGTTATACAATGGATGTGTTTTACTTAATTAATATTATCAATTCAAAAGATTAAAATGCAATGTTGTCTGAAGTACGTGAAATCCAAATTACTAATGAATTATTCAGTGATCTAGTTATATTTCTCAATTGAATGTAGTTGATTGTCTTTTAGTTGAAAGCATGTCAGATCAGTAAGTAGTCATTTTCTTTTGCAAGTTTGAACAGGATTCCAGTGGTTTTGTCACAAAGCATGTTGTGAGGCTGTTTTATCTTTTCCTCATCACCAGCACTGTATCACTCCATTACAGCCAGAATGACAAGGTCAACTATTCAAGTGCCTTTGATTCTGTTGATTGCTCGGGATTTAATGAAGGTTCCACCTACAATATTAATTTATCTTTCCATTTCACATGCTGCCTACTTTGCTTCTCTGGCATTTTCTAGTCATATTATTTTATAAAATATCAGTAATGTGAAGATCTGCAGTCTGAAAAAAACACAGCATTTGAAAGAACTGATACTGAAGAGGTTCATTCAGGTTTTTGCAATCACTCTTTGAACATATTTGAACCTATATAGTGTCTTATATTTTTACTGCTCGCAATAGAATCCATTCAAACTTAAATCACCATGGGCTCTCATTGATTATAATCTTAGAGGTGGACCTTGTCTTTCTGCTGATAATTCCAGCTGATAATTGAGACAAAAAAAATTAAGTATGACCAGAACCAAAATGGGAAGCATAACTTTGGCATTGACAGTGGAAAATGGGGTAAGAATCCAGTGTCAGGCTGATAGATTCATGCAAGTAAAGGGGCAATAACTTGCTGATGTCATGGCCTCTAGTTTTTTCAACACTACTTCAAATGCACTCCTCCATAGCCTCTATGAAAAAAATTGCCAGGATTGCTGGACGTCAGTGTCAATCTCATTAGCTGGTGTCAGTGATTCCCACCAGATCTGCTAGCATTCTGACATCTAAATTTCAGTAAGTCACATATGTCTGAGTCAGACAAACACGGTCAAACATAAACATCTGAGACTGGCAGGTGCCGTCACATCTGTCACTGTTCTCTGTCACTGGGTTCCATGTGGAGCACAGCATTGTGGGAATCATCTCTCAGATCCTATACTGAGCCAGACCCAGCATAAAATGAGTTTCAAGGAGACTATGCTAGTGGATTAGGGGACGAAGAGGAAGGTCTTCTGTAGAATTTTAGAATCAACTTGACACAGAATGAAGTCATCTGGCCTGTTAAGCCTATCACAGCCCCTGAACAATACTCCAGTTACACCCTTATTCGTCTTGCACCTCCATAATCTCCTGCACCTTTCTCCATAGCCTGCAGACTATTTTGCCTCAAATATCTGTTCAATTCCTTTCTGAAAACCTAGAATGGATTTGTTTCCAACACCCTTGTATGCATGGAGAGCCATATTACCATCACTCTTTTCATAAAACATGTTTTCCTCATATCTCCCTCTACTTTTTGGCCATCACTTTAAACTATATCTCCAAGCTCTTGAACTACCCGTTCATGGGAACAGCTTCCCTCTCTTTCCCGTATCTAAACATATCATGTTCTTTTACACCTTGATCAAATCTCCTGTGCTCCAAGAACAACCTCAGTCAAAGTCAAGTCTATTGTCATATCCACCTGTACAGTACATGTATGCACAGGTGCAATGAAAAAACTTACTTGCAGCAGCATCACAGGCATAGAGCATCACATAAGCAGCATTAACAAGAAAAACATAAATTATACACAATTTTTACAACTAAGCACACAATTATAACAAAAAATGGTAGCAGTGAGAAGAAGGCATAGCCCAGATGGTGGGGATCTTTGATGATAGATGTTGCCTTCTTGAGGCAATGCCTCCTGTAGATACTAGCAGTGGTAGGGTGGGATGTGCCTGAGATGTATTAGGTAGAGTCCACTACTCTCTGCAGCTTCTTGCGTTCCTGCACATTCAAATTGCTGTACCAGACCATGATGCAACCAGTCAGGATACTTTCAACAGTACATCTGTAGAAGTTTGTTAGGGTGTTCAGTAGAGTTTAATTTCTTCTAAGAAACTAAAGACACTGGAGCACTTTCCTTATGATTGCATTGATGTGCAAGGCCCAGGATAGGTCATCTGATATGTTATCACCCGGGAATTTAAAGCTGCTGACCCTCTCCACTGCCGATTTTCCCCCAGTGTAGACTGCAGCATGTTTGTCCTTCTTCCCCTTCCTGAATTCAACAATCAGCTCTTTTGTTTTGCTGATGTTGAGTGAGAGGTTGTTGTTGCAGCACCAGTCAACTAGGTGTCCTATCTCCCTCTGGTAAGCCGACTCATCACCACGTGATTCGTTTAACAACAGCGGTTTCATCTCAAATTTGTATATGGCATCGGAGCTGTGTTTAGCCACACAGTCGTGTGTGTATAGCTAGTAGAGTGGGGGGCTGAGCACTCATACTTAAGGTGCACCTGTGTTGATGATCAACAAGGAGGAGATGTCGTTACCAATCCTCACTGATTGAGGTCTGTCAATGAGGAAGTCGAGGATCAAGTTGCAGAGGGAGGTACAGAGGCCCAGTTTGTGCAGCTTGATAACGAGTTTGGATGGGATGATTGTGTTGACAACCAAGCTGTAGTTGATGAACAGCAACCTGATGAATGTGTTCCTGTTGTCCAGATGGTCCAAAGCAGAGTGAAGAGCCAGAGAAATCGCATCTGCTGTTGACCTGTTGTGGCAGTAGGCAAATTGGAGCGGATCCACGTCATCTCTGAGGCAGGAGTTAATTTGCACTATAACCAACCTCTCAAAGCACTTCATTATGCTTGACATAAGCGCTACCGGATAGTAGTCATTGAGGCAGGTCACCACGCTCTTCTTGGGCACTGGTACAATAGATGCCTTTTTGAAGTAGGAGAAAACCTCAGACTGCAGAAGTGAGAGGTTAAATATGTCCATAAATACTCCAGCCAGTTGGTCCGCACAGAGCTTTAGTACTCAGCCAGGCACGCTATCTAGACCAGATGCCTTTCGTAGATTCACCCTCTTGAAGGATGCTGGGATGTCAGCCTCAGAGACTGAGATTACAGGGTCATCCAGAGATGTGGTGGCTCATGTGGGTGTGTAATCTCTATCAAAGCGTGCATAAAAGGCATTGAGCTCATCTGGGAGTAATGGGTCATTGCCACTTATCCTACCCAATCTCGCCTTGTAGGAAGCTATATTGTGCAAGCCCTGCCACAGCTGTCGAGTGTCCATCTGTGATTCTAGTTTAGTCTAAAATTGCCTCTCTGCACTCACAATGACCTTCCAGAGGTTGTACCTGAAGTTTTTATATGACTCTGGGTCACCAGCCCTAAATGCCACAGATCTAGCACTCAGTCGATTATGAATCCCCTAGTTCATCCAGAGCTTCTAGTTGGGGGAGACTCAGAATGTTTTTGTGGGTACACACTCGTCCACGCGTGTCCTTATGAAGTCGGTGATGACTGTGGTATAGTCTTTTTAGGTCTGCTGATGAATCTTTGAATGTGGTCCAGTCCACTGACTCAAAGCAATCCGGAATTCACTCCTTTGCTTCTGCTGTCCAGATCTTCGTTGTTCTCTTCACCGGTGCCATGCTCTTCAGTCTCTGTATGCAGGCAGAAGAAGCACAGCCAGGTGGTTGGATTTACCAAAGTGCAGAGGAGGGATGGAGTAGTAGGTGTTCTTGATGGTGGTATAACAGTGGTTGAGTGTGCTGAGCCCTCTAGTATTGTAGGTGATGTGCTGATAGTAGTTAGGCAGAGACTTCTTCAAGCTGGCCTGATTAAAGTCTCCGACCATGATGTGACAAGTGTCGGGGTACGCTGCTTCATTCTTGTTGATTACAGCACTCAGTTCTTCAAGTGCTAGCTTGATGTCTGCCTGAGGTGAGATGTAGACTGCAGTCAGGATGATGACAGAGAACTCCCGTGGTAGGAAAAACAGTCGATGCTTCACTGTCAGATGTTCCAGGTTGGGGGAGCAGGAATAGGTCAAGACCGCCACATCCGTGCATCACGATGCGTTTATCTTACCTTATAGATGAAATCCTCAGCACTAGATGTGTACAGGCGACCCCTGCAACACAGCCTTGTGGATAATGGAAATTTGCCCTTGCAGAACTTTCAAATCATTACCCCAAAATTTGAGATATGTAATAAAATTCACTCTCATGGAACCTAGATGAATAAATAAATAAACTTTTGTATATTTATTATTATGACAGGGACTTGTCTGTCTTCTGCAGGGGCAGAGACACTCTTTTATCTCTCTCCACCCATTCACTCACCTCTTCTTCTGCTAAGGTTGTGCAGAGAACTGACTCTGAGGAGGGCAAAACAGCCTGGATATGGTAGGTCCAGAGTCTATTAGTGGGCTTAGCTCTGAGCAGTAGTCATCTAGTCTGACTGCCAGCAGATTGTTGTACAATTGTCTACCCAGTCCCTGGAGAGATGCCGGGTGTGCAGGCTCAGAACATTGAGGTCTCTCTTCACAAAGGGCATTAATTCTTCTCCCTCAACACCATTCAGGCCACACAGGATACCCATATCCAAGTTTCCCAGACTGCTCCTTCAATTGGCCCTGGGCAGCAGTCTGAAGCTGGTCCATCTAAGGCAAGAGACATGGACTCAAAGTAAAAGGGAGCAGGCTTCTGCTGATCGGATTGCAACTACATAAGAGACTTTGCAAGGGGTAGTGAAAAGGGATGGTTTGTAGAGAAGAGACTCACACTACATCGATAAGATCCAGTTGTCATGAGCTGAATAAAATGCAATGTTTCCATTGCTGAAAGTTCACCTTGAAATGGCCAATTGGTGCAATGGCTTAAAATGAGGCTGAACTGGAAATTTTTGAAGACTTCATTGGCTTAAAATGTTATCTCCTCAATGCTTCTTCCTTCCTTGTGAATACCCAGAGAGGTGAAGGATAGCTTTTGTCATCCAGGATCCACACTGTCTGCTATATATGGCTCAGAAGGCTCTCTGCATTATCCTCACTACCATCCAGTTTTGTATTACCAGAAAACTTGGATGTATTGTACCCAATCCCCTTATCCAAATCATTCCTATACTTTGTGAACACTGAGTCCATGCTGACCATCAAGCATCCATGTTTACACTAATCCTACCATAATCCATTTTATTTCCCCACATTCCCATCACTCCACTCTGTCCTAGATTCAACTACTTAGCTACACACTGGGGAAAATTCATAGTGGCCAATTAAGCTACCAACCTGCCTATCATCCTGTTTGCACCTTCATCCTGCCCTCCCCTATCAGGATTCAACTGCATTTTTTTTCTGCCTCCACCTATCATCCACCTCTCCCACTCCTCTACCTAGCTTGATCTGCCTGTCATCCTTCACCCCTCCTCAGTCCACTAATCACCCACTGGCTCTTGCCTAACTACTCCCTCTCTCCTCTTTATACTGCCTATCTCTCCTCTCCACTAGTTTTAATGCAGCATTTTGACCCAAAACATTGACAATTACTTCCCCCCACAAATTCTGCTTGACCTGCTGAGTTCCTCCAGCAGATTGCTTGTTAATCTACCAACCCGCAGTTCTTTGGGATGTAACTGGAAATCGGATCACCTGGGGGAATAAAAAACAAGCACTCGCAGCGAGATTATGCAAACTCCACACACACAGCAGAGATGAGACAGCAGTTGT
This sequence comes from Pristis pectinata, assembly GCF_009764475.1. Lineage (NCBI taxonomy): Eukaryota > Metazoa > Chordata > Chondrichthyes > Rhinopristiformes > Pristidae > Pristis > Pristis pectinata. The sequence continues at coordinate 58,993,420 of NC_067413.1, forward strand.
TTTAGCCGTGCCACTGTGCTGCTTTTGAAATGAAGAGGATCAGTTAACCACAAGCAGAGGAGCTTAATCCACAAGAATAGATCAAAATAATTGTCATTCACTTCACTGACTATTGAATGCGGTGAAAAGGTTTCCTTTGGTCACCAGCCAACAACAGACTAAGCTCATCAAGAGACCAATAAAAGCAAATTCTAGAGAGTTAGAATTTAAACAAATAGTATCTATGAAGAACTTAAATGCATGGAATCTGGAAGAACTATACAGCAGGTATGAAGGTCATAATGGGCCAATTTGATTTGATTAGGTGGATTCAACACACTATCAACCAACAATGATGTAGAAAATGTTAATACAGATTCCTTAAAAGCTTTTCTAGCCAAGAGTGAGTATGTTGGTATGTTTTGGTGGGCAGTGCTGCCATCCTAAAATCAGAAATCTCCTCAAGTGTACTTCACTCCTTACCTAGAGGCATTGGCCTTATCAGCAGTATATCAGTAGTTTCTCGGACTGGAGGCCCGTGACTAGTGGTGTCCCTCAGGGGTCACTTCTGGGTCCATTGTTGTTTGTCATCTATATCAATGATTTGGAGAAGAATGTACAAAGATGCCTTTATCTGTGGTATCATAGCTGACCAAGAGACCTCAATGAATCAATTGATTGGAAAGTACAAGAGCCATATATATTGAAAGCTTCTAAAATGAAAGCACGTCTCATATTGCAGCATTGCTGACTAGACATGTTATCACCACTCATTTCCAAAGCTCTAGTCTAGAAAAGTATCATATTGGCCTGCTGTTGTATGCCCAACCTTTATACTGGACGTCTGAGGGATAAGACATATGCACATCTGGAAAGCATAGCTTTGGGTGAGGGAGATCATATCTTATGAACTTGATTGAGTTTTTTGATGATGTGACCAAGTAAATTGATGAGGACAGTAGATGTGGTTTGTATGAACTTCAGTAAGGCTTTTGATAAGGTGTCATGTGGTAGGCTGCTCTGGAAGTTTCAATCACATGGAATCCAGGGACAACTGGCTAACTGGAAGCACAGTTGGCTTGATGGTAGAAGGCAGAGGGTGACGGTGGAAGGTTGTTTCTCGGACTGGAGGCCCGTGACTTGTCGTGTCCCTTAGGGGTCAGTGCTGGGCCCATTGTTGTGCGTCATCTATATCAACAATTAGGAGAAGAATGTACAAGGCATTGTTAGTAAGTTTGCAAATGACATTAAAATAGGTTGTATGGTGGACAATAAAGAAGGCTATCAAAAATTACAGAAGGATCTTGATCAGCTGAGTAAATGGGCCAAGGAATGGCAAACGGAGTTTAATTTGGGTAAGTGTGAGGTGTTGCATTTTGGAAAGTCAAATCCAGGTGGACTATCACAGTGAACAAAGGGCCCTGGGGTGTATTGTAAAACAAAGGGACCTTGGAGTACAAGTGCATGGTTCACTGAAAGTGGAGTCAAAGGTAGACAGGGGAAGCTTTTGCCATGCTGGCCTTCATAAGTCAGGGCACTGAGTATAAAAGTTGGGAGGTTGTATAGGATGCTGGTGAGGCCACACTTGGAGTACTGTGTTCAGTTTTGGTTGCCCTGCTATAGGAAATATGTCATTAAACTGGAAAGAGTGAAAAAAAGATCTATAAAGATGTTGCCAGGACTTGAGGGACCAAGCTGAATGAGCTGCCAGAGGAAATGATTGAGGCAGATACAATAACCTTTTAAAGGGCAGTTGAACAGGTACATGGATTGGAAAGTTTAAGAAGTTTATGGGCCAAACGTGGCAAATGGGACTAGCTTGGATGGGGCATCTTGGTCAGCATGGACCAGTTGGGCTGAAGGGCCTGTTTCCTTGCTGTATAACTCTATGACTCTATAACTCTATTCAAGGAAGTACCACAGATTTTAGGCTATCACTAGGAAATATTTCTACCCCTTGGGTTTATTTTTGCACTCTATAGATTATAGTTCAGTAATAAACATACTCTTGAAAAATGTGCAACTTTGTCACTATAATGGAGTCACACAGAATCATGCTACTTTTTTAAAAAAGACCTGCCATTATGTTAAGTTAAATTCTGGCCTATATATGTGTTGGAAGTGTGAGTTTCCTTACCATCAACATGAAAATCACCCATCGCTTTGATGTTGTACTGACTTCAGTATAATCTCTATTGGAGATTCTTCAATAATTAGGATAAGTTGCAAAATTTTTCTGGCCTTGGTTAATATCTAAATTGTGAGGTTTCACATGCGTTATACAGGCACGTAACTGAATTGAGGCTGGAAACTTTCATTCTCAATAACCGAACATAATAATGAAGAGGTCATCACAATTGGTTTGGAGAATTAGTTTATCGACAGTAATGAAATCTACCAAATAACAAATCTTCTTCCTTTGCCCAGGTTGCCCAGAGTCTGGTTTAGAAAAATGAAAGACAATCTCATGGAAACATAAAATTCTTACGTGACTTGTTTGCACAGATGTAGGGAAAATGTTTTCCCTGGCTGGATTATCTAGAACCAAAGATCACAATCTCAAAATAAGGGGTTGATGATTCAAGCCAAAGGTGAAAAGAAATCTTTTCATTCAGAGGGTAGATGATCATTGAGATAATCTAGCCAATAAAGCTATGGAGTCTCAGTCACTGAGTATATTCAAGAAATAGATCAATAGATTTTTAGATTTTAAGGGAATCATGGGACTGGGGTTAGAACAAGAAAGTAGAGATGAGGTAAAAGAGCAGTCATGATCTGACAATGGCAGAGGAGAGTCAAATGCCTTCTTTCCTACTACTTCTGATATTTTTCTTCTAAATTCTTCACCCATGTGACTACCCCATAGTCAAACATTCCAGGCGTTCAGAATGTCCCACATTCCTTCCTCTCCCCTTGCTCTTTCCCTACTGCTTCTTTACTTTGTCCCAGAGAAAATTATTAGCATGTAAGGCTTTACTCCCCCAAATACAGTTAATATATTTGTCTATCACAAACCCTTCTGAAATGTGTATTGTAATTGTAAATATTATTTTCTATTCAGTGTAATAAGTGATTGAATTGTGCACTTTAATCAACACTGGTAGTACTAACAGCTGTAGACAAATATTGGTAGTTACCTTTCATCTATATTGGAAAGGTTATTGCTTGGTTTTTCATCAAAATCAAGAGAACAGACCTTTATGAGCACGTTGCAAAAAACTTTTATACAGCTAGTGATAGAAACTAGTGGTAATTGGTAAATTGGTTTATCATCATCCCATGCACCGAGTCCACCTTATCATACAAGGGGACTATACAACTGTTCAATAGTCTTATAACAGCGGGATAGAAGCTGTCCTTAAGCCTGTTGGTGCATGCTTAGAGGCTTTTGTATCTTCTGCCCAATGGGATGGGGGAGAAGAGAGAATGTCCGGGGTAGGTGGGGTCTTTGATCATTTTGGCTGCTTTACTGAGGCAGCAAGAAGTGCAGACAGAGTCCATGGAGGGGAGGCTGGTTTTCATGATGTGCTGAGCTTGTGCATAACTCTCTGCAGTTTCTTGCAGTCTCGAACAGAGTAGTTGCCATACCAAGCTGTGCACCCACAAAAATTGGTGAGGGCCAACAGGGACATACCAAATTTCTTTAGCCTTCTGAGGAAGTAGGTGCATTTTCTTGGCCATGCGTCTATGTGGTTGGATCAAGTCAATTTTGTAACATCAATGATGATTCTGCCATAAGCATTTTAGAGCTATGTCTTTATAAATAAAGATGTATTAAGATTTCAGTGAAGTTTGAAATAGTATTAAATACTGTCTAATGGATTGGTAAATTGATTCAGTTGCTTCTAGGCACTTAATATTAGATTTTATGATGATCCTGTGATAATCATTCAGTAATTTAAGTTCAGGATTAGTTGAAGTTATTGGAAATCACATGATTGTCATTTGTTGTCACAATGAAATGCATGTTACTTACCTGTGATAAAAATAGTACTCTAGTTATATCTGACATGTTGATATGAATGCTGTTGTATAAGCATCAATTGTTTGATTGGAGATTTTAGGAATTAAATTAGTTTATGACAGTATAAAACAGACCCATAATAAACTAGCAACCTTTTTACACAATGTCTGATCACCCTTTCCTTTACAGTTAATAGAAAAGAAAAATGAAGTTTGTTACCTCTCTTATACTCAGAAACTGCTGAAAAACTAATCAATAGAATTTTCTTCTCTTCTGTGACTGGTGAACTACCACTGAAGCTGTAACTGGCTGATAATAAAGAACGGAGGCCAGCAGTCTAACTTGCTGTGGTTGGGCTGTCAACCCTGGGGCGGCACGGTAGCATAGCAGTTAGCGCGATGCTATTACAGCGCCAGCGATCGGGGTTCGATTCCTGTCGCTGTCTGTAAGGAGTTTGTACGTTCTCCCGTGTCTGCATGGGTTTCCTCTGGGTGCTTCAGTTTCCTCCCACATTGCAAAGACGTATGGGTAGGTTAATTGGGTTTAAAATGAGCGGCGCAGACTCGTTGGGCCAGAAGGGCCTGTTACCACGCTGTAAATAAAATTTAAAAAAAAAATTAAAAACACAGCACTGACTTTATCTCAGTGTTGGCCAGAAGATATTACCTTCCACAGAGAATGACTGAGAGTTGGATAGTGAACCCATTCAAGTTAGGATACTCTACATTTAGGAAATGGTTTAACGGAAAGATAGTTTGATAAATTCGCAGATGACATGAAATTAGGAGGTGTAGCTGATAGTGAAGAAGATTATGGTAGATTACAGGGGATCTTGTTCAGTTTGGGAAGTGGGCCAAGGAGTGGCAAATTGATTTCAATAGAGACAAGTGTGAAGTGATGCATTTTGGAAAGTCAGCGTCGGATTTATACTATGAATGGCAGGGCACTAGGGAGTGCAATGGAACAGAGGTGGATGGTAAGGTGGACGGTAACAGTCTTTTCTTCAGGGAAGTGGAGTCCAAAGCTAGGGGGCATAGGTTTAGACTGAGAGGGGAAAGATTTAAAAGGGACCTGAGGAGCAACTTTTTCACGCAGAGGGTGGTGAGTATATGGAACGAGCTGCCAGAGGAAGTGGTTGAGGCGGATACAGTAGTATTATTCAAGAAGCACTTGGATAGGTACATGGAAGGGTGGGACCTAAAGGGATATGGGCCAAATGCAGGAAATTGGGACTAGCTAGGTGGACAACGTGGTTGACATGGACTTGTTGGGCCAAAGGGTCTGTATCCTTGCTGTATTGCTCTATTACTCTATGATATATTTGAAGTATTATGTTGGCAAACTTTCTATATTGCTCATTCCAATGTGCCATTCTTCAGCATTGCTAAATTCAGAATGAGGTTAAGGGTATATGTAAATGCATGAATGTCTAACATGTTCCTCCAAAAGTGATCAAATTTAATTTCTTATACATGTGTATATACATTCAAGAAGTAGAGTTTTCAGCCAAGAAAGATGTTGCCAGCTCACAACACTTTACAATGGTTGGTGGTAACTTAGTTATGTTATCGTTAAGCACATTTTGTGTTCATGAAGGATAACAATGTAATTCATTATTGTAGCTCCATTGCAGCAGATTAATGGTTGTAAATTTAGTGGCCCGGATTAATAATATAAGTTATTAATATAATAATATAACTCAAATGTTATCATAGCGGCTGAGAAATTTAAATTCAGTTAATCGAATGATCAGCAATTAACTACTGTATAAGATAGATAAGATATCTTTATTAGTCACATGTACATCGAAACACACACTGAAATACATCTTTTGCGTAGAGTGTTCTGGGGACAGCCCGCAATTGTCGCCATGCTTCTGACGCCAACATAAGCATGCCCATAACTTCCTAACCCGTACGTCTTTGGAATGTGGGAGGAAAGACATACCACTGTATCACTGTTGGTAACCTTGAGAGAACCCAGTTTGTACTCTAAACTCATTCTGAAACAGAATTCTGCTGTCCTAACAGCCCTTCTTCTCAATATGTGCCATATACCACCCAAAAATTTAAATTTTAAATTTTTTTAAATTTTAAGTTTTATTTACAGCGTGGTAACAGGACCTTCCGGCCCAACAAGTCAGCGCTGCCCATTTTAAACCCAAATTAACCTACCTGTACGTCTTTGGAATGTTGGAGGAAATCAGAGCACCCAGAGGAAACCCACGCAGACACGGGAGAACATACAAGCTCCTTACAGACAGCGACAGGAATCGAACCCCAATCGCTGGCGCTGTAATAGCGTTGCACTGTCCTCTAAAGTGCACTTGATCTAAGGGGTATTTAGTGATAGCCAATAAATGCTGGCCCTTCCTCTGACACCTGTGTCCCATGAATGAATAATGCCTTCATAATTTCATTATCTGGTGGCATCTGCTAGAGAATATGCATGCATATGACTGTCAGATAAGGGCAGCCACTGAGCAATAATTTTCTACCAGGTATTATTTTGGATTACATTTGACCAGAGGGTTGTTAGAACAACAAGAATCAATTTAAAATGTCCATTAATAAGAGTAGATGAGAAAAGGAGAAAAAAGTGAAGAAAATTGCATAAGTCTAGATGAACCAGTGATACTTTTCAGCCTGCCATCATCATGGGATTCAAGTGATCAGGAGCAAGAAATTGAATAAAAATCATTCAAAGTTGTTACCTTCTGCAAGATGTCCTGATTTTGTTATGTGTTGCCACATTCTCTCTGATGAAGTCCTGGACCTGTATACTTGAAGTTTTGGCAGGTTGTTCTTTCTAATCTACTGCCATCATGAGAGCAACTGTTGACCCACATACATCCTCCGCACACTCTGCTTTAATAACTCAGGTTAGGGTCACTGCCAAAAAAGCAAGTCACTTAAGCTGAACCAGGCACTTGGCCATCCAAGGTTGCTTTAGGCATTGACAGTTCACCATAATTATTAAAACAAGGGATACATAGACAGCCTAGATTTGGGCTTTCCAGTTTAGTGCTGTCTTTTAAGCATGCTGCCATTTATATGATGAGAGCCCATAGCACATATTTTTCCCAATGATAGTACGATATATTATCAAATTTTGTAGGTAAAGTAGTTTCAGCCCGGCTATCGTTTCCTTCCAGCTGGGTTCCTGTACACTGGAGATGGTAGCATGGAGTACCTTTAATTCACTGTAATTAAAAAATATTCCACTTCTCTACCAAAAGTGGAATTTGAATCCTGTGCTCTTGGGCACCTAGAGCAGACATGGCTTCCATGTTGTGCTGAGGTTAGATATAAAATTGAAAAGACAAATTACAGTCGATCCCAGAAGAGTTCTCATTGTTGTACAGTGTGTAAAACAAAAAGGCTACAAATTCTATTATGTAATGCAACATTTTACAGCCACAATAATATCTACAGAATTCAAGGAGCTTCTAAACTAGGCTGTCACCTTTATACTGATCAATCAACAGGCACATCAACATCATATCTACACGTGATGGTACCATTTGAGAGGGGAACCATGGCACAGCTAGTAATGCTGCTGCCTCACAGCACCAGTGAGCCAGGTTCAATCCTGACCTCAGGTACTGTCCATGCAGAACTTGCACGTTCTCCCTGTGACTGGGTGGGTTTCCTCAGGGTGGTCCCAACTCCTTCCACGTCCCAAAAAAAAATGTAGGTTGGTAAGTTAATCAGTCACTGTAAATTGACACTAGTGTGTATATGAGTAGTAGTACTGGGGGGGTGGGGGGGGGAATGTTTATGGTCAGAATAAAATGGATTACAGTGGGATTAGTGGGTGATTGAAGGGCCTGTTTCTGTGCTGTCTCTCTCTTTGACACTACAACTCTGTTACATTCCATAACCACGTGACTCATTTACATAGTATACATAAATGCACCACACTGCTTTCCCCCTTTGAAAACTAATATTTGAACATACTTCAGATGTATGCAAAGTCAGTAGAGATTTGATCTATTAGCCAGCTTCCTTAGTTGGTTCAAGCTTCTCAACTTTGTATTCATCTCTGATAGTATGTTAGTTCTCTTGGCTTAACTCACTGCTGTTCTGTGACACTTCAATTATTGTTGATTCCACCCTGATATCAAGAACAGTTTCATCATTGCACATCACTTCAGTATCTTCAGCTACATCTTTTGCTGTGATCATCTGAACATTTCTGACCTTATGCATACTAAATACCTTCTCAGACTACAGACTCCTTCTCTGAATTATCATTGCCGAGTTTCATCCGTGCTCACTGGTCTGACACTTTAACTCTTAGATTCAGTCAAATTTGCTTTTCTTTGCCTTAAGTCTTTACTTTTTGCCACTTCTCTACACTCTCCTTTGAGTTGGGCTCTATCAAGCTCAATCATGGCACAGATAAAAATGGATTAACATGTCCATTCAGGTAAATCCAGGAGCAGAGTATGTGTTGTAGAGTATTTTAAATAAAAGGTTTGCAAATCATGATTCATTGTGAAGTTTGAACAATGATTTAATACTTGCTTCTTCAAGCTGTCTAAAATTCATTTAGATCTACCTGCTGCCTCATTGGAAGTAGGATGATACAGAGGAAACAATAAATATTTGATGTTGTCACATTACAGAAGACTCTCAAATAAATGTAATGTGGCCTGGTTTCAGATACTAATTCTATCAGTAATCCATGTACAGCAATGGTCCCATTAAACATTCAATGGTCCATTCTGTTGTTGTATAAGTATGTGATCTCAAGCCATTTGAATGTACATCACTGAAAACAAGGAATTTCCCATTTCATTTCCCATTTCACAGTTGATGTAGTAGATCATTCCATGGTCGTGAATATTGACACACCTTCTTCCAAGTCTTCAGTACTTGGTCAATGTAAGACTCCTGGAAATAGCCTTCTCACTAACTACTTCAGTGTATCTGGCATGTAGTTTGTTAACAATCTATTTTTTTGTTAGCATTTGAAATAACTACTCAATATCTCCATTTCAGATAATTCAAAGCATCAATTGTAGAACACCTGTAAGTCTTCATTTTGGCATGGCTCCAGGCTGGTCCATCTCCTTATAGTCTGTTTACAGACTTGCTTCAAGAGTATATCCTGTTGAATCACCCATGAGAGTTATTGTCAAATCCTCATCTAAAAATTACAGTGTAAAAAATCAAACATTCACTATCTATATTAGATGATTCCGATGTGTTAATCAAGAATCATACTGGGACAGCAAAACTGCTCAATTTTGCATTCTGGAAGTTGCCATTAGGACCCAGGATTTGTGATCCTTAATGAGAACAAATTGTCTTCCCATTAGAAAGTTATGGAATTTCTCAATGGCCAAGATAATTGCTAGGACTCCATTCTCAATACCTCTATGCTTTAACTTGAAGCATCACATGCTAGCATTAGCGAACTGGTAGGTGTTTGCTGATCAGATGTGCTGAAATTGTTTGATTGCTTTCTGCTGCACATTAATCCTCCAGAACTGGTGCAATGGTGTCATCACCATCATTAGTTTTGGCAGAGTCTGGAATGATATTAAATCATTCCCAGAAAGGAGAAAAACTCTGTGATATTCTCTGGAAACCCTGCCTTCTAGGTTTCACAAGATCACAAGATCACAAGATAAGGGAGCAGAAGCAGGCCATTCGGCCCATCGAGTCTGCTCCAAGGAAAAGGGAAAAAGAAATGGGGTGGGAAAAAAGAGAGAGAAAAAAAACTATTCTAATCCCATTTGCCAGCCTTATCCCCATATCCCTTGATACCCTGACTATTTAGATATCTGTCTATCTCCTCCTTGAACACCCCCACTGATCTGGCCTCCACTGCTGTGCGTGGCAAGGAGTTCCACAATTTCACCACCCTCTGGGTAAAGAAACTTCTCCTCATCTCTGTCTTGAAACTGTACCCTCTAATTCTAAGATTGTGCCCTCTGGTCCTGGACACGCCCACCAAGGGAAACAGCCTAGCCACATCTACTCTATCCTTACCTGTCAACATTTTAAATGTCGCTACGAGGTCCCCTCTCATCCTTCTGTACTCCAGCGAGTACAGTCCAAGAGCCGACAAACGCTCATCGTACTTAAGCCCTTTCATTCCTGGAATCATTCTCGTAAATCTCCTCTGAACCCTCTCCAACGTCAGCACATCCTTCCTAAGATGCGGGGCCCAAAACTGCGCACAGTATTCCAAATGAGGCCTCACTAGCGCCCCGTAGAGCCTCATCAACACTTCCTTACTTTTATACACTATACCTCTCGAGATGAATGCCAACATAGCATTCGCTTTCTTAACCACCGATCCAACCTGGTGGTTAACTTTTAAGGTATCTTGTATAAGTACCCCCAAGTCCCTTTGTACTACCGCACTATCAATCTTCTCTCCTTCTAGATAATAATCTACCCGCTTATTTCTACTTCCAAAGTGTACAACTGCACATTTCTCAACATTGAATCTCATCTGCCATTTTCTTGCCCATTCTCCTAAACTGTCTAGGTCCCTCTGCATTCTTTCTATTTCCTCTATGCTCCCTACTCCTCCACTTATCTTGGTGTCATCCGCAAACTTAGCCACACAACCATTTATTCCATCATCCAAATCATTGATGTACAAGGTAAAAAGGAGAGGCCCCAACACCGACCCTTGCGGCACACCACTAGTAACCGGTAACCAACCAGAACGAGATCCTTTTATTTCCACCCTTTGCTTCCTGCCAACCAGCCAATTCTCCACCCATTTTGCTACCCTGCCCATAATTCCATGACCTCTCATCTTATTAATCAGTCTCTTGTGAGGCACCTTATCAAAGGCCTTTTGAAAGTCTAAATACACAACATCTACCGCCTCTCCCTTATCCACCCTACCTGTGATTTCTTCAAAAAACTCCAATAGGTTGGTCAGACAGGACCTCCCCTTCACAGACAGGACCTCCCCTTCACAGACAGGACCTCCCCTTCACAGACAGGACCTCCCCTTTGGATACCAACAGACCAAATTTCATAACCTCTAACTAAACAAAAGCACGTTTAGACTGTTTCAACTTCATGTTGTGATGTTGGAGTCAATTCATTTCTTCCTTCAAAGTATGCAAATTATCCTTTGCGCTAACTGTAGTGGTGAGATTTTCTTGGTTCCATAAATGATTAGCTAAGCTTTGCAATGTTTCAACATGGTGGACTGAAAGATCTTTGATGAGGATTTGATTTTTTACAGCAACTGAGTTTGGGAGTGTAATGCTTTATGTGTATTGTTAGGAAGTACTTCTGACTGTCTTCACTCATGTCCAACTGCACTAAAACAAATGATTAATCAAGTTTTGTAAAATGCTTGGATCCCACCAACTACACACGCAGATCCCAGGAAATTGATAAAGGATATTGTTCATCAATAACTGTTTGACTCAGGATTACCTTGTGTTACTGTTTCATCTGGTTTATTCATAGCAGCTATTGGAATTGTTCTTTAAGTTATTTTGTCCATTTCTTTCCAATATCTCAAGCTCTTCTTTCACCTGTTTTTTCATGGAATAAAGGACTGGCCTTGTTTTACAATATATAGGTTTGAAATTAGTCCAGTCTAAATATGTTCCCGCTACCTGATAGTTTCTATGAAGACATTTTTGTAAATTTCATTATATTTGAAGAACAGTGTTTCCAAATGTAATGTTGGCAAATCTATGGGAATGCTAAATATGTCCTTTGAATTGGGTTGTAATTTGCAAGCCACATGGATCAGCGCAGTCCACCACAACTATTGGTAACTCAAGATGCAAATGAACATGGCTTACCATCTTATCTGGATGCATCATGGATTGGTATGGCAACTGCTCTGCCCGGGACCACAAGAAACTGCAGCGAGTTGTGGACACAGCCCAGCGATCAAGGAAACCAGCCTCCCCTCCATGGACTCTGTCTATACCTCTTGCTGCCTTGGTGAAGCAGCCAGCATCATCAAAGACTCCACCCACCCGGTCATTCTCTCTTCTCTGCTCTCCCATCAGGCAGAAGATACAAGAGCCTGAGGGCACATACCATCAGGCTCAAGGACAGCTTCTATCCCACTGTGATAAGATAACGGTTCCCTTAAACAATGAGATGGATCCTTGACCTCACAATCTACCTTGTTATGGCTTTGCACCTTATTGTCTATCTGCAATGCACTTCCCTGTAGCTGTGACACTTTACTCTGTATCCTGTTATTGTTTTTACCCTGTACTACCTCAATGTACTGTATAATCAATTGACCTGTACAAACAGTCTGCAAGATAAGTTTTTCAGTGTACCTCGGTACAAGTGACAATAATAAACCAATACCAATACCATACATTGTACTTGCCCTAAAACCTTCAAAAATTCTCCTAAATCAGTTCTGAGACCAACTGTGGTTCTTACTGAGGGTCGATGACTAAATGCTTGCCGTAAGTGGAACTAACTGCATGTGTCCAACTACTTGTTGTCAATTGGAATTGTGAGCATGAAGTCCTGTTGTCTTGCACAGAGTTGTACATAGCATGTGCATAGCATAGATGTTATACACAATAATCCTATGTCATTCTTTTATGGTTTACTCTGTATAGCTTTCCTCTTTGTGGCTTATGTGCATGAGGCACCTCTGCATTAGTGTTATATAAGAAATAATACTCTTATCTGCTGGCTTGTTGCTATGTGTCCTTCTGCATGAGTGGCAGTCACTTTAAAAGAACAATTGCATGGGGAACGACTAACAGATTCCTAGCACTTGTCACATGATGCTGTCCCTGTTTCTGGGCCATAGCTTTGTAAATTGTCCAATGACTGCAAGCTACAGTTACAATTGTGCTGACAAAAGACAGAATTCTCTGGCATTTTTGACATTCTAATGCCTTGAGTAGTCATTCAGTTCTCTGACTGCATGTGCTAAATGTATAGCTCCCCATCCTCTCAAATGTCTGTGGGTTGAAGTATCCTTCCAAATTTTGAACCACCTCTTAGTTCTGCAGAAGGCTACGTTAGTGACTGTGTATTTGTTTCAGAGCTCATTTCTGTGGGTAAAACTTACTTCTCTTCATTCTGTCACAATATCATTGAATGCCTGTACGTTCTCAACACAGTCTTCTCCCTTGAGAATATTACTGACCATTGGAAACTTCTCTATACTCTCAATGTAAGTTGTGAATGATACATGCACCTTGCATTCCCAGGCTACATAAGAAGCCTGATTGTTCCTGAGCCAACATTTCTCACTTTTCCTGAAAAAAAATGTTGCCACTGTACTACTGTGTGTTTGCACCTTGCATCCAGCGTGCTCCACTATATTGCAAACCAACAATGACTACTTACAAAGGTCCATGACCCACGTGCCTGTCTGTGTTAGTGCACTGTCACATTGGCTATCAGAGTCCAACTGCCCAAAGATCACACCGCTTAGATGTGCTTCTTGCACGATTTGCATATAATGCATGTTTGAAGACCGTGGATTCGAATTCCATCATGCACAAATAATTATACATGCTGCACATTAGAAACTTATTCCTGCTGTGTCCCAGCATGAAATCTGCCTGCATGCCCCTGAATTGTGCCTTTTTAAAGTACATTTTAAGTGTGAGGATTTCCAGGTATATAACTCCTTCTGTCATTACACTGGTAATCTCTTTCTCTTCTGCTCAGTATGGCAGCATGTGGCCCCCAAATTTCACTCTATCTGCAATATTGCCATGTTGCTAAGGCTCAAACAACTACCTCCTTTTCCTAAGTGGTTCCAATGACATTAGCATGTCAAAGCAGAACACAGAGTTTTTGTCACGTCACCTTTCAATCCCACAATGCATTTGAAGTTTTCAAATCTACTCCATTTACAACTTTCCTGCAGCCTAAATTTAAAGCTCCTTGAACTTGTGAGATTTGATATATTTTTACTTTCAATTTAACCGATGGGAGTGTGTGGGGTGTGGGGGGGTGGTGGTGGAAGGGGGAGGTGGAGATTGGAATGGGAAATTAGCTGGAAAAGAATGACGATGACAAAATGGCAAAGTATAAAAAAATGAAATTGATATTTGAATAAAACAGAATTAAACCATTTCATCACAAGGGAAAAGTCCCTCTTCTCAGCTTTTGGAAAATACATAAAGAGTTTTTTTTAGGACAATAAATACAGTGCAACATTTACTTTTCACCTACCTGAGTAAATTCTAAAATCTAAGATGTGGCTACTGCACTTTTATTTTCAGAAAATTACTACTCTGTGCCTTTAACTCAAAAGACTGAGAGGATTGCTATTCTCGATTAGCTTTTGAGACCATGTATTTCGATTGTTTTGTTTGGGGTTTGCAGAATTTAGCAATTTTGTCCTGGCTTTCAATCTTCTCGACTTGAATTAGAAGTGCCTATTCAAATTAATGTTAGTTTCAGCTCAGCAACAATAGTAAAGCCAGATTTTGGACTCTGGATCTGGAGTAATGATGCATGAAATAATGACCAGTAAAGCCTTTAAAACATACACTACATTTCACTATGTTTGATTGGTGTTGGGCCAGAAGTCATTCAGACAGAAGTATATTGATTTGTTTTCTTTCAATTCAATAAAAACACTATTCTGAAGGTTACAGTTGATCTGCAATATAACTTGTAAATAGTGTATTCTGTCCTACTCAATATGACTGAAAATAACAGATTAAACTCCCAAGAAAGTCACCAAATAAAAATAAGGCCTGATAAGTGATCCTGCAAGTTTCAGCATATCATGAAAATTAATATTTAGGAATTAGTTTTGTCAATGATTAATATGTCAGACATAATTAAAATTTATAATAATGTTAAATTTATATTTAATTATGTTGTTGATTCCCAAGTTCACGTTTGATCAAATCGGCAAATATTTCCCTTTTTTTAACCAAGCGTAAAGTTTCCGGGCTTGAATTTGTTTGTAATCAGTAGGTTTTCAGTGCAATGAGGAAACCATGCATTCATGTGTTGAGTCACTATAATTCCTCCCAGGGTACTCATTATCAATAGAGGGAAGATTTCGAGCAGCAAACTCCTCTTCATAGTTACTCTGGGACAAGGGAAAGTCCCAGAGGGATCTAAAACATTGTTGCTTTTTAAAGGGATATTTCTGTTTGAAAAGTCAGGGACAGGAGTCTAATGTTTAAGAATGAACAAGAGCTTCAACAATGCTTACAGCTGGGTGAATCACCAAATACTTGGACTCATCCTAACAGAAGTAAGAGCCAGAAGAGCATGACTATTGAGATCTGAGGGTTGGAAATACCATAAGAGATGGCTGAAGCAATGTGGTGTGATGTGGCAATGGCTGTTTGTGTTTGTGTCTCAGTGAGTATGATTTCCACCACATTCAGCACTGCCACAGTTTACAGAAGGGTTACATTGTAAGAGTGTTCAAGGTATGGTGCCAATCCACTTCCTGTATGAACAATAAAAATGATCCAAAGATTATTGATGGAAGGTTTTGACCTAAAACATTAGTTCTGTTTCTTTCTCCACTGAGGCTGCCTGACCTGCTGAGCATTTCTGTTTTATTTCAGATTTCCAGCATCCCCAGTACTTTGTTTTTGCATAATCTTATTTTTATTAGCAACTAGGCATCTGAGGAACTCATTTATTGCAAGGAGCACCTTCTGAGAACAGCAGCATCAGCCAACACATGGCTGGTCACAAGGAGATCTGTTGGTTTATAGGCATATTTTTTAATGGGGTAATGAACTAGCATTTCACACATGGGTAAGTATTCAGGCCTTTAATAGAGACAGAAAGATAGACAGAGAAAAGAATCACTACCTGTTCATTGGAGGAAGTTTTCTTGGAAATTGGAAAACCTTCTGATGAGGGTAATGGTCCCAGGGACTACTTTAATCTTAAAATGCAAGGCAGATATTGTGTAGATGTAGAAAATTGCCTACACAGGTCCTGTTCACAAAATACAGAAAGAATCCAATCAACCCAGTCGACTCACAATCGTCAGAAAATGGATGAACAGTGCTCGCATGCAATACTAAGTCACTACAAGCCTACTTACCAGTGCACAGAAATAAAACCAATAAATGCTGGAAACACTCAGCAGGTCAGGCATCATCTGTGGAGAGAGAAACAAAGTTAATATTTCAGATTGAAGACTCTTCATCACTTCTGGTTTATTCCAGCCTCGGTTTCTTATGTCCTGGCCAGCAGTACACTAATCCCAAAAGAAAATAAATAATAAAACTTATTTGTGGCCACAGGAGTGGCAGCAAACAATGTTGCAATGGAGGTTATTTAACTTTGTGAAACCAAGCTCTATCAGTGGGTTTCAAGAAATGGATGAAAAATACATTGTCTCTTCAGGAAATTATGCTCAACCTGATTGCTGCTACTTTTTTCCTGGCAGCTCTTCAAGTTTGAGGATGACATGTCACCTGTGGTTTTGTGTGGTCTGGGGTGGCAAATGAGATCAATGTGGGAACCACAGACTCCTCCACAGGTAGGGCAAGGGATGGCTGCTGGGGTGGTTGGTGGATAGTTTGTGATGTGCTCCTCTGGCTGCTTACACAGCTCTTCTGTGTGTTCTACTTGCATGACCTCGAGATTCTCGATACCATCCTGAATGCTCTTTCTACACATTGAGCGATAATGGGCCAAAGGCTAAACATCTTCAAGAAGGCTTTGAGCACTCAGACCCTGCTCAATACTAACACCAGTATATGCTTCAGACAAGAGTTTTCCAGCCACCTCTGCTGCAGAAGAAACACTGGTAGAAATTGATGTTTCCGAATGAATAACTTGAATAGAATGAGTAAAATAAAAACTGAAGATGCTGGAAATGCTCAGCAATATTCAGACCAAGGGTCTTTGACCCAAAGCATTAACTATCTCCTTTCCCACAGATGCAGCCTGACTAGCATTTTCTGTTTTTATTTTAGATGTCCAGCATCTGCAGTTTTTTTTTTGATTTTCAATAGAATGACTGTTACCTCTAACTTTCTGCATTCCTGGAGAACTTTCCCAGAAACCAACAACTCTCACCTACAGTGTACCTAAAAGGACTACCTAACCCGGAACCCAGAGCAATTAGACCGGTTGAAATAAGGGTCTCTTCACAACTTCTGTCTCACCTGCTTAGCAGTTCCTATGTGCAGAATGCAGAAGCCTCTAGACTGTAGCATCCCTACCCCTTCTGCTTTGAGTAAACTAGTTTGGGAGGGGAGGCAGGATGACAGCTTGGGGTGGGGATGATGTTAGGGTTCTGCACTAACCAGGTCCCAGCAGCCAATAGCATCAGAGTTCAGCTCCTGGACTAGTTCCTGGGTCTTTTGCTTCACTCTTGGTTGTCATCTCTCTAGAGTGCATTGGATATTGTCCAACATTTGATTGGGACAAAAAGAATGTAAATAAGTATTCCTACAGTTCAAATACAACCACTAATCAAACATACACTCAATCACATTGTATATTTGAATTAAATGATCTGGCTTTTCCCTTGGATATCCATTGCTTACATCAGATGCAATTTTCTACTTTTTCTGTTTGGAAGCCTTACCTGCCAGCCTTTCACAGAGGAAAATCAAGCACACATTGTGGCTGGAACTAGAGTGTGTATTAAAATAATCTGGTGCTTTTCTTATATGTAAAACACAGTTTCAATTATACATATATCCTCAGAGAAGAGTTGGGGACAGTTGTAATGAGTCAGGATAATTGGGGAAAGAAAGTATCATAGGTAATAAACCCTTTATTTTTGTCACAGTAGTATCCTCACCAGAATCTTGTCCATCAACATCCTGTTCTGTGCTACGTCTTTATTCTAGTTCCTCCTCTACATATTCCTCCTTGTTGCAGGGAGGACACAAAGAGTCTACAAAAAGATATAAACCAAGTAGGGCTTAAACTATGGTAGATGGAGTACAATAATTATAATGTAAGATACTTTGATAAGAAGAATCAAAAAGCAAAATATTGTTTAAACAATATGAAGCTCTTAAATGTCACCACCCAAAGACAATTGACTGCTGGGCGTCTTTGTTCAAGAAACACAGCAATCTTCCAAGCATGTACAGCAAGAAGGTGAATGAAAGGTTGGCCTTTATTGTAAGGGGATGGAGTACGTGTGTAAGGAAATCCTGCTACAGCTTTACTGGGCTTTGATAACTGGTAATGAGTTGGTGATTGTCACATGTACCAAGATACAGTGAAAAAAAATTGTTTTGCATGCCATCCATACAGGTCTTTTCAAAACATAAGTACATCCAGGTGGTACAAAGGGAAAGGTAATAACGAAATGCAGAATATAGTGTTACAGTTACTGTTATGGAGAAAGTGTTGTGCAGGTAGACAAATAAGGTTCAAGGGCCACAATGAAGTACATTGAGAGATGGAAAGTTCACCTTTATCATACAAGAGGTCCATTCAAGAATCTTATAACAGCAAGATAGAAGCTGTCCTAGAGCTTGGTGGTTCCTGTTTTCAAGCTTTTGTATCTTCTTCCCGATGGAAGGGGGAGAAGAGAGAACGTCTGTAGTGGGGGGAGAGGGGGCATCTTTGAATATGTCGGTTGCTCTTCCAAGGCAGCGGAATGTGTAGACAGAGTTAATGTTGGGAAGGCTGGTTTCCATGATGGACTGAGCTGTGTCCACAACTCTCTGCAGTTTCCTGGTATCGGTATTGGTATTGGTTTACTATTGTCACTTGTACTGAGATATAGTGAAAAACTTGTTTTGCATACCGATTGTACAGGTCAATTCATTACACAGTGCAGTTACATTGGATTAGTACAGAGTGCATTGATGTCGTACAGGTAAAAACAATAACAGTACAGAGTAAAGTGTCATAGCTGCAGAGAAAGTGCAGTGCAAAAAGGTGCAAGGTCACAACATGGTAGATTGTGAGGTCAGAGTCCATCTCATCATATAAGGGAACCGTTCAATAGTCTTATCACAGTGGGGTAGAATCTGTCCTTAAGTCTGGTTGTACGTGCCCTCAGGTTCTTGTATCTTCTGCCTGATGGAAGAGGAGAGAAGAGAGAATGTCCCGGGTGGGTGGGGTCTTTGATTATGCTGGCTGCTTCACCAAGACAATGAGAAGTAAAGAGGGGAGGTTGGTGTCCGTGATGCATTGGGTTGTGTCCACAACTCTCTGCAGCTTCTTGTGGTCCTGGGCAGAGGAGGTGGCATACCAAGCCATGATGCATCCAGATAGGATGCTTTCTATGGTGCAGCGATAAAAATTGGTGAGAGTCAAAGGGGACAAACCAAATTTCTTTAACCTCCTGAGGAAGTAGAGGCACTGATGAGCTTTCTTGGCCATGGCATCTACGTGATTTGACCAGGACAGGCTGTTGGTGATGTTCACCCCCAGGAACTTGAAGCTCTCAACCCTCTCGACCTCAGCACCATTGATGTAGACAGGTGCATGTATACCACCCCCTTTCCTGAAGTCAATGACCAGCTTTTTTGCTTTGTTGACATTGAGGGAAAGGTTGACACCATGACACCATTCCACTAAGCTCTCTATCTCCTTCCTGTACTCCGACTCATCGCTGTTTGAGATACGGCCTACAACGGTGGTATCATCTGCAAACCTGTAGATGGAGTTAGAGCAGAATCTGGCCACACAGTTGTAAAAGATAACTGGGAATGCAAGGGTTAATGACTGGCAGTGTAAGAGTTAATAGTATGCTTTTTAGTATGCTTTTCATTGTAAACGGGTTCTCAAGGTAAAGAATGATCTCATGTGATTTAGCTTTATCTGGTTTCAATGCCAGATGCAAGTGAGGAAGAAGTAGTTTTTTAAACATATCTTGTTATGATAGAAACTATATGTAAGCAATCACCTGTGTAAGTGTAACTTCTCACCTAGTTTTCCCTCAAAAATTAGTATAATGGTATGCTGTGGCCAAGTCCTCTTTGAGTGGGTTTCGGTATAGAGTTAGGGTTACATGGTTTACTCTCTCTCTGTATTCCTCCACTCCCGCCAGCGAAAGCTAATAAAGCATTTATCGTAAGTTCTTTGGTTCTGCTGTTGTCTGATTATTTACAGAAGCGCGGGTCAACTTTGACATTTGAGTAGTCGGCAGGATTTCACGGCGACCTGGATACCTCTGGACTGAGTAAGTGGCAGACGGCGTTTGGAAGGTCAACGGGAGAAACAGGTGCCTTCAGACCCCTTGTGTCTGACTCCTACATTGACCTCCGGGAACACTGTGGTCCCTCATCCGAGGTTAATCTGGTTCCCATGTCGAAATCCCAAAGAACCAGCAAAGAGGTTCACAGGTTGGAACATGTTATTTTTTAAGAGATAGTTGTATGGTGAAAGAAAAAGAGTTTGTTTTGTGTTACACTGGGGCACAGTGACACAGGGGCAGAGATTTAAGTACTTAGAGTCCGTATGGTATAAGTTCGTTCGGAATTAAAGTTCATTTGGTATTGGAGCTCGTATGGAGTAAATAATTTCATTTGGAAGAATAATGTAGTACTACAGAGTTTGTTTGGGAAACAGAGTTCGTTTTGAAATAGTTCGTTTGGGAAACATAGTCTGGGATAAGTTGTAATTCGATCCAAGGCATTGAGGCCAGGGTAAATTGTGATTCGGACATCAGACATAAATCAGAACGGGACAGTCTCTTGATAAAAGTAAAGGAGGTACCCCAGTGCAGCAGATGTGTTACCTGCACCCAGAACATCAAAAACAATTTCGACAATTGTCTGCAGCTTTAAATGAGAAATTAGGTAATGAAGGGTGGCCGATCGGTGGTACAAGGTGCGCATTAAGTCATCTGTTTAAAGGACGTCAAGGGAGATATTTAATTTAATTTCTTTTAAGGCTCTAATTTCCGCCTTATCTTATTTCATGCTATCTTATAATTTCATGTTAAGTCTGCTCTTTAATTTCAAGAGTGCTTTTCAGTTTGTGGTAGAAATTTATGTTTTTTAAAGTGATACTTTAATGTATAAGTGTTGTTTTTGGGTCATTTTGTCTTTCACATTATGTAAGATTTTTTGAGAATTAAGTTCTAATAAGTTAAGTTTTGAATAGTTAATGAACAACATTATGTACGAGGGAGGGTGCACCCAAAAACTGGGAGGTTTTAAAAGCTGAGTGTGAATGGTATGATAAGAAAAGGAGTGTAAAGATAACAAAGTACAGTGTCAATTGATTAAGAAAATGGCCAAAAGTAGTGAAATTGATAATGACCCCAGGGACCCACTGTAAGACATGGCGACCCTATTCTTGCAGAATGATGAGGATGAGGAATTGGAAGATTCCTTGTGGGCGAGACCACCCCCGTATGTCCCTCAGGGACCCCTAGATTACCAAGCTCCAGCACTGCCAGCACAGCCGGAGCCATTACCTCAAGCTCAGGCTCCTGTCAGGGATGAGCAAGCAATACAAACAATAGCTGATGGTGTGAAAGTAGCCCCCAGACAAATGAGAAAGAAAGTTCCTAAGGTAACAATGCACCCTGTTCGAGTACTCCCCAATCCCCGAGCGGATGCTCATGGCCAGGCAGATACTGTGGAGATTTATACACCGTGGAAACCTCAAGAAACGTTATTAATTGCTCATCATGCCCCAGATAGAAACAAAGATCCCGTTGGATTTGTAAATTATATACGATCTACCCAGACCATGTATGGGCCACAACCACGAGATCTCTTTTCTCTCTGTCATGCTATACTGAATCCTGAAGAGAATATTCAGTGGAAGGCAGCAATGTTGCTTCCAGCAGGAGGGGGAAATCCTATTGATACATATGAAAATTTAAATCAGAAAAATGGTAATCTGAATCAACAAGTTACTATCATGTTAACAGCTCTCTCGGAGAGTTTAAAGCGACCAATTGATATGAGTAAGGATCTGAAATGTAAACCTACTCTTAAAGAGACAGCCCAGAAATTTTGGGAATGTTTTACTACAGCAGATCAGACATATGCTGGAGATCAGGCATACAATAATGGACAGCCATCCACCCAGTTTAATGCGATTTTAATGCAGTGCTTCCCAGAGAAAACAGCATCATTGGTAAAGACTAACCTGGACTGGTGTGATAGTACAAGGGAACAATCCCGCAGGGGCAGTGCTGGCTTTTTGGCCCAACAATAAAGAGGAAACTGGGTCCTCAACCAAACCCCATGTGAAGTATGAGTTCCTCCTACATGCACCAATGGCAGATAATTGGGATGATTGTTCATACCCCAGTATTGGTCGTCCTCCGGAAGGACCAGCACAGATTCTCCTCCAAAGGTCCTATCAGCAAGGAAGGAGAAGGCCGTGGGGGCAGGGTCAGGGACCTCAGAGTCGCCCTAATGTTTTTTATGGACAACCACCATGCAGGGATGTCTGCTTTAATTGTGGTAGAGGACACTGGCAACAGGAATTTTCCTTTAATTGCCAGGAGAATATGGACGGCAGGTATGAGAGAAGGAGGGCACCCTTCACCACCAACAATCCTTTCAGACAATGACTCGAGGTCGAAGGAAGGGCTCTGCCACTCATAGCAAAAGGGAGGAGTGAAGAACCCATCGTGATGATGAATGTGCAGGGAGTCTCTCTTCCATTTTTGATTGATACAGGGGCAACCTTGTCCACCCTGGATCAGAAACTCGTGGAAGAGTATGGATTCCTTGTAACTACTTGTATTGTTTGAATGTCTGGACTGGAAGGTAATCTCAGAGACCATCCAACTACAGCACCTTTACAAGTAACTTATGATTATGCTACCCATACACTGCCTTTCACTATTACAGAAAATCTGTGTTTCAACTTGGCTGGAAGGGACTTGCTCAAGGGACTTGCTCAAGGGACTTGGAGTGGAAATATTGTGCACTGATAGGGGGCTCTATGTGAGTTCACCCTCTGTACCGCCACGAGTCATCATGGCAGTCAGCCCTCCCCAGTGGTGGTCAGTAGACCTTCCCCCGGAGCCACTCTTTTCTGGCCTGCCTAACCCTTATGTCACCCTGTGCTATGATCCCACTGGTCATGATTGGGAGAAAGAGCATTTCTACAAGGCGTATGAAGGACACACGGTTAATGTACACTCGACAGGGAAAGTTGAGGGATGGCAGTGCACAGAGATGATGTGGAAGCAAACGGGATTAATCCATCCACATGTTACACTTACTGTTAATAAGGGACATACGGCTAAGGAACTCAGTGTTTTAACACCATGCTTGGTGAATCTTGCTGATCCTAATTTGACTTCTCAGCAGGAGTTCCCTCAAGGTGTGTTGACATATTGGACGACGACTCAAGAAGTTTTCGGTATATTGAAACACCATCGGTCACAGGATAAGACAGAAATTCCTGATGAGGTCTGGTCTGCGTCTCCATATGAGGTAGGAAAAACTACCTGTGCACCAGTATGCATATTGGTAAAACCCGATGCCCAGCTGCCATCAATACCACAGTATTCTTTAAAGCCAGAAACACATGAAGGCATAAGGGAGCTGGTGGATTCGTTGGTACGTCAAGGTATTCTCATACCCTGTCGCTCCCCCTGCAACACACCGATTTTCCCGGTTCCAAAGCCTGGACGCTCTGAGTGGCGCCTAGTGCAAGATTTACGTGCTATCAATGATGTTGTGATGCCGATGCATCCTATTGTGCCAAATCCAGCTACTATATTGAGTCTCATTCCTGCAACATCTATGGTATTTACGGTAATTGATTTACAGCATGCCTTCTTTGCAGTTCCTCTACATCCAGACAGCCAATATCTTTTTGCTTTCACTTATGAGGGACAGCAGTATACATGGACGCGACTTCCGCAAGGCTTTATTCATTCACCTACATTGTTCTCGCAGACCCTTCGGGAACAGCTGACATCATTAACTCTTCCTGGTGGTTCCACTGTCATTCAATATGTGGATGACCTGTTGCTGGCCAGCCCAGACAAAGAGACGAGTGACAAGGATACTGAATCTCTTGTGAAGGCGCTGCATGGATGGGGATACATCATTCCCCGATGAAAGGTAACGCAGGGTAAAGACGAGGTAAAATTCTTGGGAATCGTGTTGAGTGCCACAGAAAGAAAACCCACTCCAGCTCGTACTACTCCCATCATTAATTACCCTGCCCCTCAAACACCAAAACAAATGCGGGCCTTTTTGGGGTTGGTAAATTTCTGCTGGCAGTGGATTCCTAACGTAGCGACGTTGACTAAGGAACTTTCCCCTCTGGCCTTCGTTAATGCACCACAGCACTTTACTCTTTCCACTCAACAGCTCACGGTGTTTGAGGAATTAAAAGGAGCCTTGCGCTCTGCTCCAGCGCTTGAACGACCTCTCTATGACCATCCATTCCAACTTTACGTTACAGTTACTCAAGGGTGCACTACAGCTGTGCTTACCCAATATCATGGTGATGTCCGGAGACCTGTAGCCTACTTTTTTGTCAAACTAGACCCTGTGGCACAGGGAATGCCTCCATGTACACAAATTTTACCAGCTTTATATGACATTGTTTCTGCAGCTGCTAACACTACCCTACACCAGCCGGTTCAGGTTTACACGCAGCATTCGGTCGCTACCCTGATGACGTCAGAACAACCTCGCCACTTGACTCAAGCATGACTAGGGAGATACGAGGTCTCCCTGTTGGCCAATCCATACCTGACCTTCCACAATTGTACAGCTGCTAATCCAGCTTCTTTTCTGACACAGCCACCTTTAGAGATCTTGGAGCCTGATCATGATTGTCTACAGAGAAATCATCTTCTAACTTCAGCTCGTGAGGATTTAAAGGACTGTCCGATTGATGGAGCCATAACCTAGTTTGTGGATGGCTCATTCTTTATAGATGACCAAGGCCGGCAATGATCTGGTTATTCAATTGAGCAGAGAACTGATACAGTAATACATCCTCTCTCCGCACAACAAGCTGAGCTTTTTGCTTTAACACGTGCCTGCATCAAAGGAAATGGTATTTCCCTTAACATTTACACAGACTCTCACTATGCCTTTGGGGTTGCCCATGACTTTGGTGCCCTATGGCAGTATCATGGATTTTTGACTTCATCAGGCATTCCTATAAAGAATGCTTTGTTTATTTCAAACCTCCTGGGGTCCCTGTCCCAACCGTCCCACCTAGCAGTAATTAAGTGTGATGCACACACTAAAGACCAAGAACCCATTTCCATGGGAAATTCCTACGTGGATACAATCGCGAAGGCCGCTGCTATCCAGGGACCCCTTACCATTTATTTAGACAAAAACAAACAACTTTTGAATAGAACGGCCCTGCCTGACATGGGGAGTGTAGAGAAACTTCAGAGGGACGCTGCTGTAAATCAAATTGAACTATGGAAACAGCAGGGGTGCACTAGAGATCCTGACACACGGTTATGGACAACCCCTGCTGGACAAGTTTGTGTACCAGATGCGTTTTTACCTACTTTATTGAATTATATACATGCAATGACTCATTTGGGCAGGGAAGGAATGGTGGGAGTGGCACTACAAACTTGGTGACACCCCAATTTGAGGAAGGAGGCACAAAGAAAGACACAAGAATGTAATAGTTGCCAGAAAAATAATCCTGGTAAAGCAGTTAAGTGTCCTCCGGGTAGGACAAAAATGCCAATGGGTCCTTTTGAATGCATACAGATTGATTTTATAGAATTACCAAGAATACAGGGTTACAAGTACTGTCTTGTTATTATTGATCTTTTTAGCAGATGGATAGAAGCAATACCAACAGCAAATGCCACAGCAGAAACGACAGTAGGAATTATATTACGGGAAAATATACCTCGATTTGGGCTTCCTACCACTATTAGTTCAGACAATGGACCACATTTTACTGCTAAGATAAATGAGGAGTTATGCCAGCATTTCAAAATAAAGCAACAATTTCACTGCACCCATCATCCACAGGCAGCTGGGATTGTGGAGAGAATAAATGGTACACTAAAGAATAAGTTGGCTAAATTAACTGAGGAGACAGGATTGAATTGGCTGAAGGTACTGCCTTTGGCCCTCTTTGAAATAAGAATTACACCACATACTAGTACAGGACTAACTCCAGCAGAAGTATTATTTGGAAGACTGCTGCGCACACCATGGGCTGCAGATAAAAATATAGATGCGTGTCTTGACCTTCATGCCCTTAGTGAGAGAATGATTACTTATGTACAGAAATTAACTGGTGTTCTTAAGATTCTACATTCACAGGTTCGTAATGCTCAGAGAAAGGAAGAGGACAACACAGAAGAATTGAGGATCCAGCCTGGAGATTATGTCTTGAAAAAAAATTGGGACCGTAAAAAATTGGCACCAAGGCGGAAAGGCCCCTTTCAAGTGCTACTCACTACGCCCAAGGCGGTAAAGGTTGAAGGAAAACCTCGGTGGATACATCATTCCGACTGCAAAAAGATTGGTTGAGGGAAAGGACAACACATTGGGGGGGCGAGGGGGGAATGGACAATTAGTGCATCCATAAGTATTCTGGGACTAGTTTTTAATAGTAGTAGTTATTATTGTTGTAATCATTATAGCACACTATCTCTTTCCGTTAGTAGCACAGTAATATTGTACTCGGTCTCTCGCTTTATAGAATTGTTTATTATCATGAAATGATAAAGAGGAGGGAATGTAAAAGATAGCTGGGAACGCAGGGGTTAATGACTGGCAGTGTAAGAGTTAATAGTATGCTTCTTAGTATGCTTTTCATTGTAAACAGGTTCTCAAGGTAAAGAATGATCTCATGTATGGTGTGATTTAGCTTTGTCTGGTTTCAATGCCAGATGCAAGTGGGGAAGAAGTAGTTTTTTAAACATATCTTGTTATGCTAGAAACTTTATGTAAACGATTGCCTGTGTAAGTGTAACTTCTCACCTAGTTTTCCCTCGAAAATGGGCATAGAGGTATGCTGTAGGCGAGTCCTCTTTGAGTGGGTTTCGGTATAGAGTTAGGGTTACATGGTTTACTCCCTCTCTGTATTCCTCCACTCCCACTACTGAAAGCTTAATAAAGCATTTATCGTAAGTTCTTTGGTTCTGCTGTTGTCTGATTATTTACACAAACGCAGGTCAACTTTGATACAGTCATGAGTGTATAGGGAGCAGAGTAGAGGGCTGAGGACTCAGCCTTGTGGGACACCAGTGTTGAGAATAATCGTGCTGGAGGTATTGCTGCCTATCCTCACTGACTGCGGTCTGTTTGTTAGAAAGTCAAGGATCCAGTCACAGAGGGAGGTGTTCTTGTGGTTTTGGGCAGAGCAGCTGCCATACCAAGCTGTGATGCATCTGGATAGGATGATTCCCAGATAGGATGGTGAAATACTCTTGGAGCACTATATATAGTTCTGATCTTATTTAAGGAAGGATATACAATATTAGCCTTAGATGCATTGCAGAAAATGCTGACGTTTGAATTGTGGCATGATAGGATTGTCTTATGAAGAAATTTTTCACAGAATGGGTGTAAACTTTCTGCAGCTTAGAAGAAGGAGAGGTGATCTCACTGCAGCATATAATTCTCAGGGTCTCTGATAGTGCAGATGTTATGAGGATGCTTCCTTTGGTAGGGAAGTCTAGATTTAGAGGGCTTAGTGACACCTAAGATTGAAATGAAGAAACATGTCATTTTTTAAATTTCATTTACAGCATGGTAACAGGCCCTTCAGGCCCAACAAGTCCGTGCCGCCCATTTTAAACCCAAATTAACCTACCCATACATCTTTCTTGAGAATTATGAACCTTTCAGTCCTTGATCCCAGAGAGCTGTGAATGCTGAGTCATTGAGTATATTCATCTGCAGGGGAAATTGAGGATTATGGAGATTGGGCAGGAAAATGGAAATGACGCCAAAGATTAAAGCAGACATGCTCTTGGAGAAGGCTTTATGATCCCTGTAGCCCAAACCTATAACTACTTCTTGCAGTCTTATGAACTTGAAACGTCATTTCGTCTGCCTTATCAGACTCCTTCATAGATTTCTCAGTCTTTCAATCTTACCTGGTATTCACAGTTAAGGTATCATTCTTTCAACATATGTGCATCTTTTGTTCTAATATTCCTCCTTCTCTATCCCTCTTTCCCCCTATTGTAATGTACTTTTAAAACTTATCTATGTGTAGTCTCTATTGTTCAATCTTTCACACCATGACAATTTTATCTGATAACATGATTATCCTCTAATGCTTTACCTTGAGTCATTTTGATCTATTAAAGACACTTCTTGGTGTAAAGTAAGAGAGAAAACAGAATGGACAGATGTTATGTAAAAAAATAATTATTTTCTCTGGAAGGTTATGGTATTGTTTCAGCTGTAAATAACACCTTGGCTTTCAATGGCACACTACTCATTATTACCACTCACCCAAACAGAACTAATCCAGCTGTGGAGAGTCTATCTTGCTGGCTCAAGGTGCACTAGAGACCAGCAACAGGGCCTCCTAATGAACCCCCAAGCCCCAGATACCCCTGATAATAGGCAAAGTTGCATCCAAGCTTTGCAGCCTGCCAAGGAAGTCAAGGATAATAATTATTTCTGAATGAGATATTCAGAAACATATAAAATGATTTAAACTAAAGTAATTTTTAAAAAGTAAGAATTATTGAAATTGTACACATTAGAAAAATGAAATCAACTGAAAACACTTAAAATGCTTTTGCATAATTAAAAGCATTATACAAATGACAAATGCTTAACAATAGAGTATGTACTTTCTTATTGCCTTCTGATCTTTGAAATCAAAGGGCTGATGACAGGTCTAACCAGGAGCAAGGCAATTCCAAAGCTTAAATGTTGGGTACTCTCAATTGGATCCATCTCCATTCCATGGGGAGCAACAAACAATCTGCTGGAGGAACTCAGCGGGTCAAGCAGCATCCGTGGGGGGGAAAAGGAATTGTCGATGTTTCAGGTCAAAATCCTGCATCATGACTCCAAGGTTTCAACCCAAAATGTTGACCATTCCTTTCCCCCCCACAGATGCTGCTCAATGCATTGAGTTCCTTCAGTTTGTTGCTCCAGATTCCAACATCTGCATTCTCTTGTGTCTCCATCCCATGGGGAGTTCAGCAGTGCAGAGTACCAAAAGATATGGTGCCAAGTATTGCTGAGTAAGTTTGGGACATATGTGGAAGACCCAGACTTGGCATTTACAGTAAAATCTGGACAAATGAAATGTAATCTAGAAATTTTATTCATAGATGATAACAAGAATTTGTTTTGACATTGCACCTTTTACGCGTAGCCTCTGAGCCCAGCTGATCATTTGATTCCTTTCTCCATTCCCGTTAATATTGAGCTGCGAGCTATGCTGATTGGGACTGACACACTGATACATATCAACTCAGAAGACTTCCTGTAAGAGATGCACTTTATTTCTTCCCTTGCATTGGCACTCAGCTCCATGATTTTATGAGGAATAAAAAGAAAACCAGCTCACAAACACTTGAAGAGAACTGTGGTGTATGGATGCAACAGAGTCTGTTCTTCACCATTTTAGTAATATTTGAAGCTGAACAATCAAACCTAGAAAAGCATTTCAACAATAACTCAGGCTGAAGTGATGAAAGAAGAAAAAGTGCTGGTAGCCAAGGCAACTGCACCTGTGTTAAAGATAAGAATGTGAAGTAAATTTGATAACATCTCAATAATAATGATACTAGGTGAGTTCTAGGTATCCTGCCAAGTTATCACACTTCTAAGTTTAATGCATAGATATTCCAGCTCTCGGTATCCTGCCCAGATACCTCAACTATGGGTATTGTGCCTAGAATTTCTCTGTCTAAGTCTGTTTCCAATTCAAATTTACAGAATTGAAGGAAGTTACAATACAGAGGAAGCAATTTTTGGGTTATTGCAGGCTGAGTAAACAATTCCACAGTACTTTATGGAGCCTTGTAAAGAATTAACACATCAACCTGCACTCTCCTGCTTGTTTTAAATGGAAAATCCATAATATGTCTGCTAAAGGTGTTGCTAGGGGCCAGATCCAATTTTCCTGTACAGAGTGTTTACTTGTCCAGGTCATTTCTCTGTCCTGGTCATACCTAGAAGGGGCAAAATTCTGAAGGTTGACATATGTAATTGGGTGCTCTGGACATCAATAAAGCTCCAGGTACTTGGTGGGCTGAGCAGGCAGGAACAACCAAAGTACAAAGAGACAGCAATGTGGATGCTATAGATTTTGCACAATACAGATAGAAGTTCTGCTCCTTAACATGGCTGACTGAAATTCCAGAATGTGCTGGTTCTTACCTTTATCCTAGTGGTTTCACCAAGTTAAAGTTCAGGATTAGTGTGGGTTTCTCATTTGCCTGGATTGTAGATTTGGAACATAAGATGACCACAAAATAAACCTGTTGCTCTTTTTCTCATGGCTACTTTTGATAAAGGACATTGCTGCCACTCCATTGTACCTGTAAGTTACCATAGCCAGCCTAAGTCTAGCATAAGACTAATGTTGATTTGATAGTGGTATTCAAAGACCTCATGGTAAAGTAAAATGTATCAGTCAAACCATGAGGGACAGATTGTTCTGTGACTGCTCTGAATGACCTAGTGGCTAAATATTCCCCTTACCCTATCCATCCCTCCACCACCCCCTCTGCAACTTCAAGGTAACTTGTTTACTCTCTTTCTTCATTCTGCTGAACAGTCTTCAACCTGAAACATTAATCTGTTTCACTTTCCACAGATGCTACCTGCTCTGCTGAGTGTTTCCTGCATTTTCTGTTTTCATTTCAAATTTCAGATTTCTAGCATCATCTTAATGATTTTATACCCCCTTAAGTTATCTGCAGGATATACAATGACATAAATTGAAACTGGGAAGCCGTGACAGGGCAGATATAGAGAGCATGTTTCCCTTGCAGGAGAGTCTAGAACAAGGAGCCACTGTTTAAAAATAAGGGGCCACCCATTTAAGACAGTAATGACGGAAGATAAGGTAATACTGTTTCTGCCAGAAGGTCATGAGTCTTTGGAACTCTTCTTCAAAGGTCACTGGAAATAGAGGCTTTATATATTAAGTTTATGTTTAAGGCAGAGTTCAATTCAGTCTTAATAAACAAAGGGGTGAAAGGTTACTGGGGAAGCAGGCATGTAGAACTGAGGCTTACAACCAGATCAGAATTTTTATCTGGGTGAGTAAATTGAACTTATCAACTTTGACCCTGATTCAAATAGCCAAATTCAATCTTGAAGATGAAATTTTATAAAATAATTTGCATCCCATATCTAAGCTACACAATTTCATGGTTACATAATGATGACCCCACTATTTTAGGCTGAACACACAAAACATGATAAAAACTATGATGATAAAAGGTTCTGTGAGTCACTCTACCAATATGATGCATTGCAACAAGATAATTATATTGTGAATTTTAGCTTGCGTTTAGAAAGCAAGTGAAACATTACCTGTGTGGGAGGTAGAGTATAGGTCCAGAGTGGGAGACTCTTACTCAGAGTGGGAGTTTTGGCGTGTATGGTATTTGACAATAACATTGAAAGGCTGAATTCAAGGTTTGAGTATTATCATATTACTATAGGACCCAGTATTTGTCAGAATTTGCAATGTTGCCTTTTATTAATAAAGCTTAGAAATTCATTTTAAGTACAAAGCTTTGGAGCCTATATGAACAGGAGTTGTTCTAATGGAAGGTGACTCAGTTCACACATTTAAAGTCTTTTCCATTGATTATACACATGCTTCAGTTTTAGACTTCACATTCACCCTGGAATCTAGCTTCTAAAAATCTTTTTAAGTTTCTTTGAATGTTGTAGTTAATTAAATGAAATCTCAATGTTTCTCTCTTGGTTGTAAAATACTATTCACCAATACATCATAGATAATTCCAAAAACAAGTTGCTTATATTTTTTTAAATCAGTTTTCATCAGTGAGTATCATAGTATTAAATATTATTACATCTACAGTGCTGTTTGTTATTAAAATGAATGCTTTAGACTAAAAGAAAAATAAATGCCTTAAAGTACTTTGACAATATCGGACATCCATTTTATCTCTTTACTGCTCTACCGTTCTTCCTATTATTATTAATTCCATTTTAATTATATCTGATTTTATTTAAGAATACTTTTGCTCTGAATTCACTTGCAATCTTCGAACTTCAGTTACATTTTAACAACAATACTTAGGAGGCATTTCAGTGCTTAAGCTATTTCTGCCAGATTTTGGGACATATTTTAACATGAAAGAAACTGAAGATAATTTGACTAATGCTACCGTTTATCTTCTGAGAGAATGTTGGTCGCCCATTTGGCATTTTCCTTGATTTTTATTTCCATTCACTTCTAAATTACCCAGAGTATAAATGTAAAATAGTTCATTACCTGATCAAGAATTCCACTACAATGTTATTGCTTTGTAATTTTTCCAAGATGGCCCTTGCTCACTGGAGTGCATATATGTGTTGGGTGCCTTAAAGAACTGGAGTGTATGGTGTGGCATGACTCTGATTTTTTTTGTTGGGACATGGTATTTTTGACTTCTTGTTAGTCAAGAGTGATGGCAAGGCCAGACCAAATAGGCTGCAGTTGGATGGAATCAAGAGTGCTCAAGGCAAGGACAGAGTAATGATTGAGGAGGTCCTTGAAGTGTTTCTTCCTGCAAGCATTGTCTGTCTCTGTCCTTCACCAGGTCTTCCCATTCTGGGTTGTCATTCTGGTGGGACCTTGGGTGTTTGGTCTGTAAATCAACGGAAAAACCTGCACACATTATGACGGTCAGTAAATCACTGAGCCACCTGCACTCTTTCCAGTCACCATCTCTTCTTTAGATCATAGATTTTTTGCTGGACCTCTGCTTTGCTGTGCATATGGAGAATCCTTTGAAGAATGGTGGAGAATCCAGGAACATTTTAATTAGCTCCTCAATCTCCTGGTCATTCTCATCAAACTAGTCCTGGTTCTTGGCAAAGAATCTCTTTACAGTTGTCAATTATGGTTGACTTTAGGGCAGTTGTGCACACTCTGTGGATTTGTTAGCTGGGAGTTGACAGATATCTGCCTGAGAAGAAGCTACCTTTTTACAATCTTTCTCATTGCCCTACTGCATCTTATTCCCAATCTATCATGGGAGTGGAGCTAATTTTCTAAACCAATAGGAAACTACAACAACCACACTACAGAATAAAGATCACCTGAACTTCATTGGTCAAGCTGCAATATGCTTGAACTTGCCCCTTCACTTAATGAAGCATATGACAGGATGGACCTTATGCTCAGCACCTACAAATTAAAGGTCCGTTACCCAAACTGCTCCTGCTGTATGACACAGCCCTTACACCAAGGTCCTGGAACACATGAACTACTTGCCATATCTTTGGAGAAACCTCTCTGCAAAGGCAGACATTGATGATGAAATTCACCATTTCAATGCACAGCTTTCAGTCGATTAATGAAAAGTTGTGGGGGCCTGCACATGCGGGACTCGAACCGCCATCGGGAGCCACAGGCAGACACGCGGTAGCGCGTTTTGAACTACCCGCTCGGGCGGACCCTCCGGGGACAGTCGGATGTCATGTCCGCCCCACGGGTAGCAGGGGCCCATGGGAAAGGAGATTTAAATGTGCGATTTTGAGTCAGTAAAGGTTTTTGAGTTCAGCACTCTCTGCCTCCGTGTGTTCCTTTAGTAGCGCGTTGTGTGTGGCTACATTGGTGACCCCGACGTTCCAGACAGCATCTGGAGCCAGCTACTCGGTGACCAGCCATGAATTCGAGCAACTCACACAGTGCAATCTCTCTGAAGCTCCCGACTTTCTAGGCCACTCAGCCCCATGTTTGGTTTGAGCAGGCTGAGGCCCAGTTACAGAGACATTACAGCCGACGCCACGCAATACTACTACGTGGTCAGCACGCTCGATCAGAACACGGCAGGCTGAATCATCGACTTCCTACGCCAGCCACCAACGGAGGACAGGTACACTAAGCTTAAGGTGCTCCTGATCCGTACCTTCGGACTCTCCCGCTGCGAACGGGCTGTGTGGCTCCTACACATGGATGGTCTGGTCAACCGGACGCCATCCGAGCTCATGAATAATATGCTGGCGCTCATGGACAGCCATAAGCCATGCCTTTTATTTGAACAGTTGTTCCTCAAGCAAATGCCAGAGGACATTCGCCTCCTTCTCACGAGTAAGGATTTCAGCGACCCACAGAGGGTCGCGGCTAAAGCAGACATCCTTTGGCAGAGTAAGCAACGTGGAGCAGCCTCCATTGGCCTAGCCATGAGCGTGTGCCCCAAAGCCCAGGCCCCGCGACCAAAGCTGTCGAGACCCACAGGGGAAAAAGGCGAAAGTTCGGAACAATGGTGTTTCTGTCACCAAAGATGGGGTTCAGGCATGCGCCGCTGCCATCCACCATGTGCTTTTCCGGGAAACGCCGGGGCCAGCCGTTGCTAATGGCTACAATGGCTGGTCACTGAGACAGCCTCCTGTACCTTTGGGACCGACACTTCGGGTGGTGCTTCCTGGTAGACACCAGGGCCGAAGTCAGCGTACTTCCCCCCTCGAATATGGACATTCGTAATGCGGTCCCAGGCCCCGAATTCACCGCTGCAAATGGCACCAGTATTCGGATGTACGGCCCGTGAACTATCTCACTGCGTTTCGGGTCCAGCTGTTTCACTTGGACTTTCACATTGGCAGCGGTGTCACAGCCACTACTAGGGGCAGATTTCCTACGAGCCAATGGCCTCCTGGTCAACCTAAAAGTCCGGTGTTTGGTCCACGTCGAGACCGTTCCAGACTTTCCAGCTCAGAGAAGCCAAGCTACCGGCCCTCATCCTGGATTCCGTGACCCTCTCGGGTAACAAATTTGCCAGGGTGTTGGCAGAATTCCCTTCCATAGTCACCTCTCAGTTCTCCGCGGCCAACCCCAAGCACACCGTGCAGCCCCACATTCCCACACAAAGACCGCCGCTGCACGCCTGAGCTCGCAGGCTCCCACTCGACAAGCTCCACCTCGCCAAGGAGGAGTTCCGTAAGATGGAAGAGATGGGAATTGTACGCTGCTCAGACAGCCCATGGGCATCCCGACTGCACATGGTGCCCAAGTCCACGGGAGGATGGAGGCCCTGCGGAGACTACAGAATGTTCAGTGATGCCACAACCGCCAACAGATACCCGGTACCCCACATCCAGGACTTCATGGCGAACCTGCACGGAGCAACCATCTTCTCAAAAATCGACCTGGTCAGGGGATACCATCAGATCCCAGTGCACCCCGACGACATGCCCAAGACAGCCCTCATCACCCCGTTCGGCTTGTTCGAATTCCTGAGAATGCCTTTCGGTCTCAAGAATGCAGCCCAAACTTTCCAAAGGCTCATGGACTCGGTGGGACGTGACCTGGATTTCATTTTCATTTACTTGGACGTTATCCTGGTGGCCAGCAGTTCGCACCAAGAACACATGGCACATTTGCACCAGCTCTGCCAACGCCAGAGTGACCATGGACTGGCAATCAATCCGGCAAAGTGCCAGTTCAGGCTGACAGAGATCAACTTCTTGGGCCACAGAGTCAACCGACATGGCGCAGTTCCCCTACTGGACAAGGTCCAGGCCATCGCCAATTCCCCAAGCCCAGCACGGTCAAGGTCCTGCAGGAGTTCGTAGGGATAGTCAACTTTTATCATTGGTTCGTGCCGGCGGCGGCACGCATCATGAGACCCTTGTTCAGCCTAATGGCTGGCAGGGCCAAAGAGGTGGCGTGGGACGCGGAGTCCACGGAGGCATTCGAGCAGGCCAAGGAGGCGCTGGCAAAGGCGGCCCTCCTAGTGCACCCGAGAGTTGATGTACCCACGGCAGTCACAGTCGACACTTCCAACACGGCAGTCGGCGGAGTCCTGGAGAAGCTCATCGAGGGCCAGTGGCGAGCACTCGCTTTCTTCAGCCAGCATCTACGGCCACCAGAGGTGAAGTACAGTGCTTTCGACAGAGAGTTGCTAGCGGCCTACCTGGCTGTCCAATATTTCCGGTACTTCCTCGAGGGAAGGGAGTTCACTGTGTATACGGACCACAAGCCCCTCACCTTCGCACTGGCCAAGGTATCGGACCCATGGTCAGCTTGACAGCAGAGGCACTTGTCCTTTATTTCAGAATTCACCACGGACATCCGCCACATCGCAGGGAAGAACAATGTCGCCACCGACAGACTGTCTCGTCCCTGCCTCCATTCAGCGGGCATATCGTCCTCAGGAATAGACTACGCAGCACTGGCGGAAGTACAACGGTCAGACACCGAGATGCAGGCTTACCGCACCACCGTTTCAGGGCTCCAGTTGGAGGATGTCCCCATCAGCCCAGCAGCGGATCGACTCCTGTGCAATGTGTCTACTGGCAAACCCCGACCCGAGGTACCAGCAGCATGGAGGCGCTGGGTGTTCGACACGCTGCACGACCTGGCCCACCCGTCCATCCGGGCGTCCATCAAGCTGGTAGCGGACAGATTCATCAGGCACGGTTTGCGCAAACAGGTCGGACACTGAGCCAGGGCCTGCGTAGACTACCAGACTGCCAAAGTCCAGCGGCACGTGAAGGCTCCCCTCCAGCAGTTCCAGCCGACATACAGGAGGCTCCAACACATCTACGTGGACGTCGTCGGGCCCCTGCCAGTCTCCCGGGGTGCCAGGTATATCTTTACAATGGTAGACAGGTTCACCAGATGGCCGGAAGCCGTACCGCTCGCAGACACGTCCACTGAGTACTGCGCCAGGACGCTTATTGCAAACTGGGTCACCAGGTTCGGCCTCCCAACGGACATCGCCTCCGACAGAGGGGCACAGTTCATGTCTGGTTTGTGGACAGCACTGGTGCAGCTCCCTGGGCACCCAACTGCATCACACCACAGCGTACCATCCCCAGTCCAACGGTTTGGTGGAGCGATTCTACCAGCATCTCAAGTCGGCCTTGATGGCGCACCTCAGGGGCCCCAACTGGACAGATGAGCTTCCCTGGGTCCTACTGGGCATCCGCACAGCCCCCAAGGAGGACCTGGGCACCTCCTCGGCGGAATTGGTCTATGGCGCCCCCCCTGACGGTCCCGGGCAAGTTCATACCAGAGGCCCGAGGTTCAGAAGAAACACCAGCAGCGGTGTTAACGAGGCTGCAGGACAAGGTAGGGACCCTGGCACCAGTCCCGATCTCCAGGCATGGTCCCACACCATCCTTCACCCCTAAAGACCTCCGAGTCTGTGAGTATGTTTTTATTCGCAGGGGCATGCACAGGTCACCTCTACAGCGGCCGTATGAGGGACCCTTCAAGGTGATCCAGCACAACGGATCCACGTGTGTCGTTGAGGTGGGTGGCCAGGAAGAGACTTTTACAGTGGACCACCTCAAACCGGCGCACTTGGACATTGAGCAACCAGTGAGGGTACCCACACCACGCCGACAAGGCCGGCCACCTAGGCAAGCCACACAGACTGGGGTCTCCACTGCCCCGATGGATGTTTCTTGGGGCGGGGGGGGGGGGGGGGTGGTGGTGTGGCAGCCCGCACACGCGGGACTCAAACCGCCATCGGGAGCCGCGGGCAAACACGCAGTAGCGCGTTTTGAACTACCCGCTCGGGGCAGACCCTCCGGCGACAGTAGGACGTCACGTCAACCCTGCAGGTAGTAGGGGCCCATGGGATGGAAGATTTAAGCGTGAGATTTTGAGTCAGTAAAGGTTTTTGAGTTCAGCACTCTCTGCCTCCGTGTGTTCCTTTAGTAGCACATTACGTGTGGCTACGAAGTATATTTAAGGACCCAGACTTCAGACCTGGTACAACACTTGCAGTCCACCAGGCAACTGTGATCCCTGCTTGACTATTTACTTCTGAAACCTGGACCACCTGCTGTAGCCAACTCAAGTCACTGGAAAAATTCTACAAGAAATGTCTCTACAAGATCCTACAAATTCACCAGAAGGATAAGAGAACCAATGTCAGTGCCCTCTCCCGGGCTCTTGAGGTCCTAGTTAGATTCAGTTGGCTCAAGGGATAGAACATTCAGAAAAGGTTTACGACGATGTTGCCAGGATTAGAGGGCCTGAGTTAGAGGGAAAGGTTGGCCAGGCTAGGTCTTTATTCCTTGGAACATAGCAGAATGAGGGGCAACATTATAGAAGTGTTTAAAATTATGAGAGGCATAGATAAGGTGGATGGTAATAGTCTTTTCCCTAGGGTAGGAGAGTCAAAAACTTGGGGACATAGATTTAGGATGAGAGGGGAAAGATTTAAAAAGGATCTGAGGGGCAACTTTTTCATGAAGAGGGTGGTGAGTATGTGGAACGAGCTGCCAGAGGAAGTGGTTGAAGCATGTACAATAGTGTCATTTAAGAAGCACTTGGATAGATACATGGAGGGGTGGGGCTTAGCAGGATATGGGCCGAGTGCAGGAAATTGAGCCTACCTGGGTGGGCACCGTGGTTGGCATGGACTGGTTGAGCCGAAGGGCCTGTATTGCTCTATGACTCTATAACATGGTGCTTGCATGCTCAACATCAGACTCCCAAAATAGACACTTTATTCCAACATCTGTCATGGGGAAAAATTACCCAGTCAGAAAGAAATTAAAAATGCAACATCTCCACTGACTTTTGGAAATTTCTGGCTCATGACCACTCAAATGGAAAAGGAGTTTTTGGGATGGTATTGAGTACATTGAATCAGGTGTATCAAGATCATTTGACATGTTGACTGGCTGATGAAAGGCTTTGGTGTAATTCTTTATTCCTGTGGTCCTGATGTTCAAGGGAGCTTGTTGAATGCCATCAGTGTAGAGATGGCACTTATGAATGTGAGATGATTTTGCTCAGCACACAAACTGGAGATGCAAGTGTCAAGCAACCCTACAGGAATGGTGACAGTGAAGCCCCTTCCTCATCTCTGCAACATATAGTTGCAAAAATTGACTTTGGCATGAGATAGGACCACAAGGATCTGAAAATCAGGAAGACTGAAAACTGCCATCAAAGAAAGAAATGAAGGAGTGGCAATTCACAAGCTGGGATGCTGCAAGTACCCTGAGCAGTACTGAGGATTAACGGAAATATCCCACAGTGGATGTGGGTCTGCAGGGCCATGGCAATTACATGGCTATGGTCAAGGTAAACATTTTTTGGGTACACACAGCAATTGACAATGGCATGGATCATTCATTAACAAGATGCAACAATTAGAAGTAGAGACAGTGCAAATCCATTGGTCAACTGCAGCACCCTTTCTACAAATGTTGTCCAGGGAGCTTATCATTTCCTTGGTGCAATAGTATACAAATTCCAGTGCAAGGACATTTGAAAGAGAGTTACTAATCATAAGTGACCAAATACATGAGATGACAAATTCTGATGGGAAATTATCATCTTAGGCACTGTATATTAATTGGGTGGCAATCTATAGTGTTCGTACTGCATCAGAGGGCCCGCAAAGCCTCCAAGCTCAGTATAAATATCTTTTCACCAACTCGCATAGTTTGACACAACACTTACATTCACATCTGTCAGGGTGTCAAGCTTATTTTTTGACAACCCAGACCAGTTTCTTATGCCATAGTTAAAGGAGGAGATACAAGAGTTTGGACAGAACACAGTTCTTGGTGGATTCATCAGAGTAAATGACAGCCCTATTAGTTGTGGTCCCCAAACTAGATAACACTGTACAATTATGCAAGGAATACAAGGTGACTTCAAACAGAACCATCGAGATGAGCAGCATCTGCCGCCCACGTCAGAAAACTTGGAATTGGTTTGCTTTTGATAATTTAGCAAGCTAGACTTGTGTCCCACCTAGGTACAGCTGAATGTAGATTCAATGAGTCAGATCTACCTAACAATCAATACACATAAGGAATTCAAAAGTTACATCAAGCTACCATATTGGAACAAGTCAGCCCTAAAAATATTCTAGCTGGTGATGGAGAAAATGCTACAGTGGATCCTGAGGTTTTAATGTAATCGGGGTGACATTCTTATTGCTACAGAAACCAAAATGGAACATTTGATATTGCTGGGGAGTTTCTCAGCAGATTATAATGGCTACCTGAAATGGAACTATACCATAGAACCATACAGCACAAAACAGGCCCTTCGGCCCACGATGTGGTGCCGTCCACCAAACCACCTTCACACTATCTAACCCTTTCCTCCCGCGTATCCCTCTATCTCACATTCTTCCTTATGCCTATCCAACAAACTCTTGAACCTGTCCAATGTATCTGCCTCCACCACCACCCCAGGCACCAACCACTCTCTGGGTGAAAAACCTCCCCCTGACATCTCCCCGAACCTCCCACCCATAACCTTAAAGCCATGCCCCCTTGTCTTGAGCATTGGTGCCCTGGGAAGGAGGCGCTGACTGTCTACTCTATCTATTCCTCTCTATATTTTATATACTTCTCATCCTTCTCCTTTCCAGTGAATAAAGCCCTCTCCTCTAAGCCTCTCCTCATATTCCATATGCTCTAATCCAGGCAGCATCCTGGTAAATCTCCTCTGCACCCTCTCCAACACCTCCACATCCTTCCTATAATGCGGCGACCAGAACTGAACACAGTACTCTAACTGTGGTCTAACTAGAGTTTTGTAAAGCTGCATCATAACCTCTCGGCTCTTAAACTCAATCCCACGATTGATGAAAGCTAACATCCCATAGGCCTTCTTAAGTGCTCTATCCACCTGTGAGGCAACTTTTAGTGAACTGTGAATATGAACCCCCAGACCCCTCTGCTCTTCTACACTGCCAAGTACCTTACCATTTACCCTGTACTCTGCCCTGGAGTTTGTCCTTCCAAAGTGTACCACTTCACACTTCTCCGGATTGAACTCCATCTGCCACTTGTCAGCCCAGCTCTGCATCCTATCAATATCCCTCTATGAGCTCCGACAGCCCTCCACACTATCCACAACACTGCCGATCTTAGTGTCATGCAATCTGAAGTTGAAAGGCCACTTCAACAAAGAGGAATTTACACCTGGATGCAGTTCTGTAACAGCTCCTCAGGCATTTATTAAAACCATTGATGTCACTTGAGCAGTTAACAAAACATCAACACATGTATGGATTTTATATTAGCTACACAAGTCTATAACTTTAACTTACTTAAGCAAGCTTCCCAAAGTGCCTTACAATTAAAATTTTACAACCATTCACAAATAAAAAATCAAAAAGAATTTGTCTGAACCTGCAATTATTTTTGGAATTAATCAGAAGATCATAGTTCCTAAATCGATCGTAGATCGTAAGATGATAAACCACTTTTGGCAATTATTGGCCCAAGTGCAACCATTCCAACAATGGATGGTTCATGATTGCAAAGTTGGATTGTAATATTGTCACATCTGGAATACTCTCTTGAGTCGTTGCATATCAAAGCAGAAGGTTATGATACAGCACTTTTGTGTATACCTTTTGTGGAGGGGAATGACAAATTTAGAAAGGAGCATTACAAGTAATTAATGATAACAATAAAGATGCTACTCTGAAACAGGGACATCAATAACCTTATCAGATTGAAGCGAATCTGAAATGGGAGTGAGCCAGAAGTTATGTGTAGTAACCTGGTATTGATCAGGACATTGAAGAAGAGGTGAAGCCCTGCTCAGTGTGTCAGGGCCTCTGGCAACGGAGAGAGCTACTACTCAAATTCAAACACGTAGGTAGCCAGAAGATCCCTTCCAAAATGTGCTTGCTGATTTCTGGATGATGCATCCATTCTGCTCCTGAGGACTCAGTAAAAGACTTTGGTAGGACAGCCAATCGATAAAGATTGATTGACATTAACAATGAGTTGCTGAGGCACTGTCAGATTTGCCTGAAATGTCAAAAAATGTAAACCAGTCAACCTCTTGTCTGGGAAATCCACAATCTCCAGCACCTCTGAGACAAAGGGCTGAGAATACCAACACCTCTAGGCTTACATCCACATCATACATCATCATGAACTAGAAAAATCTGTTCTTTACTTTTGTCACTGAATCATAAATGCAGACTACATTTAATCAAGACAAGAATACAACCTTGAACTAATAATCTGTGTGTATGTTCTCAGTGCCTGTACTCTGATTGTTTTTGCTCCTCCTATTTTTCCTGCACACTGCTCCACCAGTGGTTGCAGGTGGTCTGGTATAAGACTTCTCCTTCGTAGTGGCAGACACTGCAGATTGTTTTGTAGCATGGCCTCCAATAGATCTAGGTCTACATGTCTCAGCTTCAGCCTCCACTGTCTCACCAGAAGCAGCAGCAGTGTAGGCTAGCTGGATGACAACAACAGGATGGGTACTAAAGTAGTGATGATGCTGGGATTGCAAATGTTGCAGTAATAAAAATGATCAGCCTATTTATGTTCTACAGTATCACTACCTAATCTGGGATTATACCTAAGCACTCTTTGTAGCACTTTGGAGGATAGATGACAGGAGTTCTATGACATCTTTACAATAATACTGAATCTGTGTCAATAACTATTATGACATCAGACAAAGTTTGCAGGGCAGATTTATGTGAGTTAGTACCCCAGCACCTCGACATCCAAGGATTTGGTCCATACTGTCGTGGAAGCTGGGAGCTTAGCCATTGTGTTCTGCTTAGTTAGAGTCATAGACTCACAGAGTCAGACTGCTGAGAAAATGGCCCTTCGGCCCATCACATACATGCTGATCTTTTTTGCCTATCTACACTAATCTCATTTTCCCATTTTAGGACCATATCCTTCTTCGCTTTGCCTATTTAAATGTGTGTCTAAATTCTCTTAAATGTAGTAATTGCATCTGATGCTGCAAACTCTTTTGTCATTGTGTTCCAAATATCAACCATGCTCTGTGTAAAAAACCTACCCCTAAGATCCCTTTTGAAACTCCTTCCTCTAACCTTAAACTTATGCTTCTTGTTTATGATACCTCTACTACTGGGCAAAGAATTTGACTGTCTCTCCTATTCATGCTCCTCATAATTTTATCTGCTTCTATCAGGCATCCCTAAATCCCATTCACTCCAGGGAAAACAAACCCAGCCAATCCAATCTCTCCCTATATCTAATGTCCTCCAGTCCAGGTAACATTCTGGTCAATCTCCTCTGCATCCTCTCCAGTGCAATCACATTCTTCCTATAGTGTGGTGACCAGAACTGCTCACAATATTCAAAGTGTGGC
Organism: Pristis pectinata; assembly: GCF_009764475.1. Taxonomy (NCBI): domain Eukaryota; kingdom Metazoa; phylum Chordata; class Chondrichthyes; order Rhinopristiformes; family Pristidae; genus Pristis; species Pristis pectinata. Next base: position 59,036,443 of record NC_067413.1, read on the forward strand.
CCAAATGGTGTTTCATAAAGTTGGAACATCACACCTCAACTCTTATATTCTACGCCCCGACCTATGAAGCCAGACATGCCATATGTCTTCTTCACCACCCTATTGACCTGGGTTGCCACTTTCATGAAACTATGGAATTGGGATCCTAGGAATTGTAGAAATTGGAGCCTCACAAGGTGTCAGACCCCGACTGTGTACCTGGCAGGGTACTGAAAATCTGTGCTGACCAACTGGCCCCTGGGTCTCTGTACCTCCCTCGGCAAATGGATCCTCGACTTCCTTACTGGGAGACCACAGTCAGTGCAGATCGATAGTAACATCTCCTCCTTGCTGACAATCAACACAGGCGTACCTCAAGGATTCGTGCTTAGCTCACTGCTCTAATCTCTCTACACTCATGACTGTGTGGCTAGGCACAGGTCAAATGCCATCTATAAATTCGCTGATGACACCACTGTTGCTAGCAGAATCTCAGGTAGTGATGAGGAGGCGTACAGGAGTGAGATAGATCGGCTGGTTGAGTGGTGTCGCAACAACAAAACTCGCACTTAACATCAGCAAGACCAAGGAATTGATTACGCACTTCAGGAAGGGGAGGTCAGGAGAACACACACCAGTCCTCATTGAGGGGTCAGGAGTGGAAAGTGTAAGCAGCTTCAAGTTCTGGGCACCAACATCTCAGAGGATCTATCTTGAGCCTAACACATTGATGCAATCATGAAGAAGGCACGCCAGTGACTCTGCTTCATCAGGAGTTTGAGCAGATTTTGTATGTCACCAAAGACTATTGCAAATTTCTACATATGTACAGTGGAGAGCATTCTGACTAGTTGCATCACCGCCTGGTATGGAGGCTCCAATGCGCAGGATCAAAAGAGGCTGCTGAGGGTTGTAGACTCAGCCAGCTCTATCATGTGCACAACCCTCCCTGCCATTGAGGACTTCCTCAAGAGATGGTGCTTCAAGAAGGTGGCATCCATCATTAAGGACCCTCATCATCTGGGATATGCCCTCTTCACGGTACTACTATGGGGGACGAGGTACAGGAGCCTGAAGACCCACACTCAACAGTTTCTTCCCCTCCCATCAGATTTCTGAACGGTCCATGAATACTAGTTATTCCTCTTTTATTTATTTTTGTAACTTATAGTCATTTTTATGTCTTTAAGATCTCAGTGCCACAAACATTCATGAAATTCATGGCAGCCACACCAGTGATTGCCATTTGTATCTCCTCCAGGCTGCTGAACCAGTATGCTTGCCCTGCCAGTTCATTGCTGCTGGTGTCAATTGTGTGCTACCTTCATTTAGAAGTGAGAGGGGAGTGTGTTAGGACGTGGCTGGGTGAACTTGCCTGTCATGATTGAATAGATATGGATGTGAGGCTAAGAGAAGTCAGACATAACAGAAGCACATAGGATATTTGAATTTTTTTTTAATATTATTGATGACAAACAATGATTCTTGAAGCTGCAGATGCAGTGTTTTCAAATTCCCATAACAAAAAATTCCAGTGTTGCGGTCCTTAAACAAGCCTTATGCTCTTATTAACTTTTACTGTCATTGGGAATGTCGAAAAAAGTGCCTGGCAATTGTAGAAGTGACCCAAATACATACAATGATGAGATGCATCCCAATCCAGTGTGGTATTCTATTTTGCAGACTTATTTTATGTCTCCTATAAAATTACTTTCTTTGCATTTCAACTGACAAGCTTTTTAAAGTACTTGGTGATCTAATTCTTTAAATGTTAGGAAATAGTTTAATGCTGAAAAGAATTGCATTTAAGATAGCTGATTAGTTAAAAAATTCTAATATGTAATTGGTACCTTCATTCATAGAAATAACAGATAGTCTTCATACATAACACTTTATTAATGATTGTGTACATGAATAATTTATTCTGAAATGAAAATGTTTTATAAAGAATAAATCCTGCAAGTAGTCATCTGAATTGGCTTATAACTGAATGGTGATGGAGTATTAAGTAGGCAAAGTGCTGTATATTATTCAATTTAATTTAATGGAATTATTTCAACACTGCCCAAAAGCAGAATCTGAATGTGTAGTGAAAGTCAACCAGGAGATCTATTCCTAAGTTTGCTCATTCCAATGGTGTGGAATTTTGATCATTTGTACATGTGCAAGTTTCCAAAAAACCACCTGAAATCAATGGGATCTTTTTTCCACATGGATATCAAATTACACTGATGTCACTTGAGCTTGTATTTTAATCAATAGTCTTAGCTACAAAGTTTTGGAATAGAAATAAAATAGCTGGAGTTAGAAATCTCATACATAGGCACATATTAAAAGCTTTCTTGAGTTTCCTTTTGAACCAGAAGAAGCAAAGGTACCCTTCCATGTCCTGCGAAAAAAAAGTTCTTTGGTGCCCTGATATAAATGCCAAAGAAAGTGGATTTTGGAAACCTGAAATTCCTAGAAATATTCATCTGGAAAGCAGAACTGCAGTAAATGAATTGGTTCAGGTGAACAATCATCAATCAGAAAATTGACTGTCTCTCTTTACCCAGAGAATACGACCTGACCTAGTGACTATTTCCAGCATTTCCGTTTTTATTGAAGGTATCCCCAGAACTGTATGCCTGCCATTTCCTGATCGTTAAGCCTCAACACACAAAGCCCAAGGATATTTACTGCACTAAGTGTAATTACTTTTGATCATTTGTGTTCCTGAACTAATTAAGGCTTGTGAGTAAAGATGTATTTAATAGAACATAGAACAGTAGAGCACAGGAACAGACCGTTCGGCCCACAATGTCTGTGCTGACCATGAAGCCAATCCAAACTAATCCCATCTGCCTACAAATGGTCTATATCCCTCCATCCCCTGTCTGTTCACATGACTTTCTAAATGCCTCCTAAACATTGCTATTGTATCTGCTTCTACTGCTTCCTACCACTCTCTGTGTGAAAAAAACTTGCCTCATGAATCTCCTTTAAACTTTCCCCCTTGCACCTTAAAGCTTGTAGTTGCATACTAACATTTTTTTTACAGTGAATAAAGAGCTATAAGTTTTTGTTGAACGTGGAAGTGTACTGATTAAGTCATCAGACTAATAGCTAGAGACTGGCCTGTAATTGTTAGACTTTTGCTTTTTGCTGTTTTTTTCTGTGCTGTATGACTCTATAAATAACATTCACCATCATCCAAACCTCTGGCACCATCACTGTATCCAAAGAGCATTGAAAGAGTTATGGTCAGTATCCTGACAATTTCTTCTCATACTTCCCTCAAAATTCTAGGATGCATCATGTCTGATCCTCGTTACTCACCTACTTTTGAGTTCATACAATCTCCATATTTTATTTAGTAATATCTAATGTCACAACTACCTCGTCCTTCACTCTTACTTTGGAAGCATCCTCTTCCCTGGTGAAGACAACTACAAAGACTTAACACTGCCATCAGCTTCTCTGTTCAGATTACCATTTTGTCCTTAATAGGCCATACTTTTACAATTTATGTGCCTGTAGATCATCTTTGAAATCCAATTTATGTTTCTCATATGCTTTCCTTGCCTTATTTTAGTTTTCACTGCCCCTCTAATTCTTTTATTAATCATCCTGGTTCTGGCTGGTATTTTCAACCCAACATTTATTTTTATTTTATCTCTGTATCTCTTTTGTCATCCAGTGAACTCTCAATTTATTTGTTCCTTCTCTACTCCTTATGGAAATCCTCTTCATTTGTAGCTGAACCATCCCTTCCTTAAAGGTAGCCCATTGTTCTACTACAGATTTGCCTGTCAACTTTTGGTTCCACTTTATCTGGGCCAGATCCACTCTCAATCCACTGAAATTGGCCTTCCTCCAATTAATAATTTTTACTTTGGATTGCTCCTTCTCCTTTTCTATAGCTAACCTAAATTTTATGATGCTATGATCACCATCACCTAAGTCATCCCCTGTTGAAACTTGATGCACATGAACCTCTCATTCTTTAGAAGTAGGTCCAGCAATGCCTCCTTCCTTGTTGGAACAGAAAAGTACTGCCCTAGAAAATTAACCTGGATGTATTTGAAAAGCTCTTCACACTCTCTTCCTTGAACACTGTTACTATCCTGGTTGACAATGGGATAATTAAGTCCTCTATTATAACTACCCTACAGTTTTTGCACTATACTGTTAACTACCTCCTCAGTTCAGGGACCATAAAGAATGTGCAATAAGTGCCAGAATTTCCAACAATATTCATATCCCACGAACAAATGAATTAAAAGCATTCCACTTTCACCAAATAGACAGCTGCCACTTCTTTCAGACATTTGGCAAATATCAAATTATCAGAGCCCTTGTTACCTTAGCTCCTGCTGACTGTATTCCCACTCTGCAGTAACCTCAGATGCTGTATTTCAGTTTGGGCAAGCATTTGCAGTAAAAACATGTGTTGTACAGTCTGTGGTTATTAATACATTTATGAAAAGTTAAACTAAAATTGTCAGCTCCCTTTGTGTGTTTTGGTTTTATTCCAGAATAAAATCTTGAGTCATGAACACGAATTATTAATTTCATATTTTTTGGCAAGATTCCTCCTACTGAAAACATAAATGTCAATAACAGTACCCAGCTTTGATTTTCTTGATCACATGAAGAATGATTTCATATCTTGGGAAATCATTTCACACATTTCCCTGCACTCTACTGAAGTGAGTCAATTTTAAATTGAATCCTTTGTGGTATATCACACGAATAATTTGAGAGAAATACAATTAGAATCATATGGTTATGTCTTTTAAAAAAGAAAATTAGTGGAGCTAAATATCATTGAATTGTTTGCTCTTCATTACTCCCTAGTGGACAAAAAAAAACACTTACAATATTGTTTGGAAAGTCAACATCAATATAGATATATAATTAGGTTAAACATTTGATTTGTATTAACTTCAGATATAAAACCCACTGCAATGTGCTTTCATAACAGAGTTTCATAATTAAAGTGATTACATGATGTAATTGAACATAAGTAGACATAAAATTGGGATCCTATTTCTAATCCTACTGTGACCATTCTTCAGGATGTATTTGGCAGTAAAGTATTTTGGGACATCCTGAGGTTATAAAAGGCAAAATATAAGCACAAGCCAGATTTCCTTTCATCCTTTCTTTCTTCCTTACTTTCAGGTTTGATCTTGACATGATCATAACAAAATAGAGCATCTTCGCTGCATCTCCAGAGAGAAATGTTGAGAAAGCAAAGATGTTTAAACCAGGGTTTACTCTGTGGAGCAAAACTGCAACCATTAATGTGACATAAAATATATGGCACAGTGCAGAAATTGTAAAAAATATTAAAAGTGTCGGGAAATGGAGGAATATTCAAACGCTCTGGAAAATCAATAAGAAGTACAAATAATTAAAAATATATATCTGCAGGTGAAATTTCCTCCAAGTGATGAAAGGTTAGTTCATGTTTGTTTGGTATAAGTTTTAGTTTGCCTAACATGTGAATAAATTTTCTGAATTGGGACCAGTGGTCAGAGATTTTCTCTGTCCTTATCAAATGTTGGAAAATTGTGAGTATATTTTTATTCAGTTTTTTAAACATTACATTTCTCATCATTAAAGATAACTTGGAAGATTTTATCTAACTTATCTAATACAGAAAAATAAGTCAATATTTTATAATTAATTAAATAATTTCCTTGTGTAAGAAATGTTCCACATTACATTTAATTATCTATTTTAATTACAAACTATTTTCCATACAGCTTTTAGATACCTACCAATATATAGCTCACTGGAATTCCAAGCATTTCCATTAATGATGAAGATTTTGTGAATTATTTTTATGTACAAATTACATACAGATGTTAGTCCAGGGCATGTAAATTTGTATTTACAGGGACAGTTGATTGGAGTATAACAAAGTACCCAGCAGCTGTACAAACATGCAAATAATAAACCAAGGTTCAGCTCTACTGAGAACAGCTGTGCTAGAAAATCAAAAGGATTTCAATGGGACTTCAATAAAATTAAAACTCATGATTGACTATATATGGATTAGTATGCAGTATAGTCCCTTATCAGATGCAGTCTTACTACCTTTTATTAATTCAAGAAAACATGATTAAAAAGTGAAGCTTCGTGTAGACGGAAAACCTTAGTCTACATACGTTACACATTATAGTAAAAGTGTATTACACATTATATTGCTAATCCACACATCTAACCATGCACTCTCCAGCAACCCCACACCCCACTCCAACAGTGAGTCAGTAATTAGTTGCAACATGGATCATTATTTCATCTGTGTGTGCAAAAACTGTGATGATAAAATACTGCACAAAACTATGGTCCTTTATTCAGGGGTCTAGAGGAAAAATAACAATCTGAACTTTACGCCTAGCTGACAAGTTTTTTCATTGCTGTTGTAAATGAAAACTGCCCACAAAAGATCTTTGACATGAACATCTCCCTTTTGCGATGTTGGTTGCTGTCAGAAAGTTGTTGCTGAGAGGTGTCAATTCAAATGAACAGTCGCACCAAACATGATGTAATCCAGGTGTCTGAACAATTAATCATATTCAATTATTCTTACAGACAGCAAAGTAGAAGAAAAAGATGACACATTTTAGATAATGAGCTGGATTGCACTGGAATCTGCCAATACCTTGTGGTTGTCCTATGACAACACTAATCTCATGTAGCTGCACATTTCCCAATGACCTCAGGGCTTTGCTACCATAGCTATTCTGCAGAGTAGTGTGGGCCACCAGTGATGAACATGCCACAGCGTGAGGCCTTGCCCACAGGTCACCTTCATGGTCTCTTGACTGCATGTGCCGTCAGAAAGTCTTTTCATGATTTTCAAATGTGTCTGATGATCAAAGACACTTGGAAACAGTTGAAAAATCATTTAATTATTTTTTTAAATATTGAAAAGATTTAAAAAAATACATTTATTTTAAAGCTTTAAATTGCTGTTAATTAAAAACATAATGATTCAGTGAAATACACAGAAAAAATGGTAGACATGTCTGAAGTTGCTATTTGAATTAAAGTTGGTAATGCCTTTCAAATGAATGGGTGGCAGTAGAAATGCAAGCTGTGCTCGGTGTGAAACTGAAGATCCAAATGCAATTTGACCAGCCCCTCAACTCAGCAATTTACCAAGTGTCTCTGAACTCAATGGTAAAAGGTTAGATGTGCACACTGCAGCTAGATAGTGTTTCTTTATGGAACCATCAGTGCATTCTAGCCCAATATTTTAGACCAGAAAATGCACATAAGATTCAGGTAGAATTTGAAATATCATAAATATGTTTCCTTTTAAAAATCCATTATATTTGGATAGTTTTCCTAGAGAATGGCTAAAGTGTGCTGAGCAGTTATTATGGCTTAGTGCCAAACTTACTCAGACTCCATGCACCAAAATATAACATTTTCAGCAGCTTTTAATACAGTGATAGTAGTTTATAGCTACCTTGAAATCGCCTCATATCACTAATTTCCCTTGATTATATTGGAGTATGCTACAAAACAGTTCTACAAATTCAGTGTGCAAATTCATAGTTCAGAGATATCTGTCAGTTTCATGGAATACTGAAAGCAAGAAGTTTTGCCATCATTATAACTACAAAATCTGGGCCATTAGCTACTCAGAGAATGTGAGAAGCAGAATATAACCCAAGATGTTCTTTTATATAATGTACTCTGCAAAATTTAGAAATGAATTGGAGGATGTAACACCCATTTTGGACCAAACTTATCCATGCACTTTTCACTTTGACGTATTTGATATTTTGCAGGATTTTGTGCACACCAAATGATTTCAACACTTGCCTAATGCCCATTTCCATCTTACAGCATACTAAAAATGGATGCAATCCAATTTCTAGCCTAAAATACATAAGGTGGAACCCATGGTTTATTATACTTAGTTTTTTTCTCTTCGGGATCTGACCAGCATTTATTTCCCATTCCTAATTGTACTTGAGGTGATGCTGACTTTCTTTCTTGAACTGCTGCAGTCCTTCTTAAGAAGGTATTTCCACAGCGCTGCTGGGTGGAGAGTTCCCGGATTTAGACACAGTGACAAAGAAGAACAAGTGGCACGGTAGCGTAGCGGTTAGCGCGACACTATTACAGCGCCAGCGATCGGGGTTCGATTCCCTTCGCTGTCTGTAAGGAGCTTGTACGTTCTCCCGTGTCTGTGTGGGTTTCCTCTGGGTGCTCCGGTTTCCTCCCACATTCTAAAGACGTACGGGTAGGTTAATTTGGGGGTTTAAAATGGGCGGCGCGGACTCGCTGGGCCGGAAGGGCCTGTTACCACACTGTAAATAAAATTTTTTAAAAAATTTAAAATTTAAAAATATATTTCCATGCACCTGCTGCAAAGAGAATTTTATGCATTGTCTGGCTCTTCAGGCTAATTTTTGGTGTACTATGTTGGGGTTAAGATTTGTAGTGTTAAGACGGTCACTTGGTTTCTATTAGGAGTTTTATTTTGCAAGGCAAATAACTTCAGAGCATTTTGTAGTTGGTGCATATTTCCACCAAGGTGCACCGGAGATGGAAGGAATGGATATTTAAGGTGGTTAATGGAGTACCAGTCAAGCAGACCTCTTTGTCGTTGATCGTATCGACCTTCCTGAGAGTTGTTGCTGTTGCACTTGTCCAATCAAGTGGAGAGTATTCTATCACACTCCTGACTGGTGCCTCATACATTGTGACCAGAGATGATTTAATGGGAAATATGCTGTATACTATTTTTTCCCAGTTGGCTTAATCATATCTGCTATTCAGTCTGTCCAAAGAAGCAGGAACAAGCCCTTCAAATCTGCTCTGCCAATTAGTGACATCATGCCTGACTTTCTACCTTGCCAACTAATCCCCATATTCTCTTATGCCCCAAAACCAATCAGTCTTAGTTTTAAATGTACTTAATAACTGAGCATCTACAACAATGAGGCAGGGAATTTGTAGGCCACTGTGTAAAGAAACTTCTCCTCATTTCAGTTCCAAATGGCCAACTCCTAATCCTGAAAATATCCTTAAAATTCTAGTCTCCACCTGGCAAAAACAGTTTCTTGGCTCCAATTTCATCAATTCTTCTCAGAATTTTGTAAGTCTTAATGAGATCTCTTCTCATTTTTTTTTTCAACTTTAATCAGTATCCGTGTTCGTTGGAAAATTCTGTTATCCCAGGAATCAGTCAGGTGAATCATCTGCTACAATATATTCTTCTTTAGGTACAAAGACTAAAACTGTAGATACTGCTGTGGATGGAGTCCCTACAAAGCCCTGTACAATCACAAGGAGACTTTCATGTCTAGAATTCTATTCCTAGTCAATAGCACTAAACACTAAACACTTACATCATGGGATGAATTTCAGAAGCAGAGTACAAAACACTGATGGGACAATATAATGTGTTCAGCACAAATGACTGGGGATGAATTTCTGTACTTCACTCGCCTTACAATAAAGCCCAATGTACCATTTGCTTTACTAATTTGACATTATTTAATATTATATGTTCCTGAAAAAGCTTAATCATGATTAAAGGCTCTTCAAATTTGGGATTACAAAATGGTAGTGTCTCAGTGGCTGACCCAGTTGTTAAGCAAAATGCCTTTCAGGCACAGTTTAACTAGCAGATAGCACAAGATAATAAGTGAAAAACAATGTAAGATAATAAGAGAAAAATATTGTGTCATCACTCAAGTTAGCCCTAGGATACTTTTAACAGCAACCATTGACAAGTTGTTAGATATATAAGGGTTCAATCTTGGTCTGATATCCTCATGAGTCAGACAAAAACATTTGGCATTTGACAACAGATTTACACCTGATTACTTCCCTCTATTTTTTGGAGCTACTATTCCAATTCTCTTTTTTCCAAAAGATTTTTTTTTGGTTCACACCAAAGGCAAGGAAATAGCCCCAGACCAAATTATCATCATGTTCAGTTGTGGAACCTTTGTTACTGCAAACATTTTGTGTGAGATTGTTTTTCTTTGCCTGTAGTGGTTTCAAGTTAATTTCCTTTGTGAAACTGAGGAATTTTGATTATGTAGGAGGCATGGGAACAGCAGATAGGCAAACTCACTCCATCTCTTTCTTAACAGGTGTATTTAGTGAATGAAACATTCTTTGTTTGTGAATGTTATAGACTGTGTGTATCCACCATCCAATTAGAATCCGGTAATCTAAGTTAGGTGTCAGAAACAGCTCAATGGTATCATTCTCATTTCTTAATCAGAAGGCTATGCACTTATGTCCCATTCTGGAGGCTTGAACCACATTCCAGGATGGCATCACTGCAAAGTACTGAGGGGAATCCAACATCATCCTGGTTAATTATAAAAGATTCCCAGGCACTAATAAAGAGGAACAATGGTTTTCCCTTCAACCCTAGCCAATTGTTATCCTTCACTAATATTGCTCATTTATCTCTCTGCACTTTATAACTGTCATATTTCACTACAGAACAGGTCAACTCTGCTTCAATAGTAATCATAGCCTTTTCAGAATTTTGAGGAAGTGCTTTGCTCATGAAGGGTGCTTTATAAATGCAAATTTTGTTTGCCAAATCCTGTGGTCCATTTATAGAAGAATAGCTTGGTGAATCAATTGATGGGAACCATGTTATCTTAATCGGAACACTACAGAAACCAGACATCGAGGAAATTCCATCCACTATTTTGAACTTATAGCTTTATCTGAAATAATCTGAGATCAAAATTTGGTTCTAAAATGGTAAGAAATAAAGCTGTTAAATTCAGTTTGAATTATTATTCCTTGAATCATTAAGATCTGAATTCAAGTGTACAATTTCTGCACAGCGACATGCTGATTCCAACCTTACAGCTTGCAGAACATTTGATCAGAAAGAAGAAACATTCCAAACTAAATTATCTTTGCACAGTAATAATGTATATAATTAATGTAGTAATATATGTAAATGAATGCATATAGTTGATGGTTGTTCTTCTCCAAGCCATGGTACTTTTGGGGTTTTAGCATGTCACTGTTTTGAGCTTTGGCAAATGCCATACTTCTGAAAAGATTGTTTTTGCAGATACTTGCACTCAGCAGATTTGCAGAAAATAAACAAACTTCTTATAGGACAAAACACAGCCTCTATCATTTTTGGGGTAGGGGTAGGTGGCCACTATTGAACAGGAGTTCATCTGGACCGGCCACATAAATAGCACATAAATACAAGAGCAGGTCAGAAAGTGGCTCACTTCCTGACACACCAAAGCCTTTCCACTATCTATAAGGCTCAAATCAGGAGCATGATGGGATGCTCTCCACTTATCTGGATAAGTGCAGCTCAAACAATCTCAAAAAAGTTCAATAGCAACCAGGACAAAGCAACCCACTTGACTGGCTCATTATCAATAAATGTAAACTTTCATTCCCTTCACTACTAGTGTGACAGCTACAAAATGCAATGCTGTCGGTTGGCTAAGATATTCCATCAGCACCTTCAAAACCAGCAACATTTACAACCAAGAAAGACAGGCCATCAGGTGCATAGGAACACCATTACCTGCATGTTCCCTCCAAGCTGCACACAAACTAGTCCAAGTCTTGGAACTTCCAATCCAACTACACTGTGGGGTACCTTCATCGGAAAGATTCTTTGGTAGAAGAAGGTGGCTCATCATCAACTTCTCAAGGGCAATTAGGTAAGAGCAATAATTGTTGGTCTTGCCAGTGGTGCATAGCTCCCAAAAAAAATATAGAAAAAAGGCAAATCCTTGAATATTTCCTTAGGTCACAAAGTGTCATGTTGTGTGGAAGATTTTTGACAATATTCTGCAAACTGTATGTTAGTATTCCGCAGACACTCTCTTGTTATCTGCTGCACCTTCACTGGTTTCTCTAGTTCATGGTGCAGCTTGAACCTTTCAGGTCCACTTAAGGCCTCAATTCAATTAGCTTAAGTTCACGACTGGGTGAAAGATTTTCTTCTTCCAAGGACTTTAATCTGTCAGTTATATTTACTCTTGTTGCTGAAATTTTCTTCTCTAATGCTGAGATGTTAGAAACATAGAAAACCTATAGCACAATTCAGGTCCTTCGGCCCACAAAGCTGTGCCGAACATGTCCCAACCTTAGAGACCCATAGCCCTCTATTTTTCTCAGCTCCATGTACCTATTCAAAAGACTCTTAAAAGACCCTATCGTATCCGCTTCCACCACCGTTGCCGGCAGCCCATTCCACGCACTCACCACTCTCTGAGTGAAAAACTTATGCCTGACATCTCCTCTGTACCTACTCCCCAGCACCCTAAACCTATGTCCTCTTGTGGCAACCATTTCAGCCCTAGGAAAAAGCCTCTGGTTATCTACCTGATCAATGCCTCTCATCATCTTATACACCTCTATCAGGTCCCCCCTCATCTTCTGTCGCTCCAAGGAGAAAAGGCCAAGTTCCCTCAACCTGCTTTCATAAGGCATGCTCCGCAATCCAGGCAACATTCTCATAAATCTCCTCTGCACCCTTTCTATGGCTTCCACATCCTTCCTGTAGTGAGGTGACCAGAACTGAGCACAGTATTCCATGTGGGGTCTGACCAGGGTCCTATATAGCTGCAGCATTACCTCTTGGTTCCTAAGTTCAATTCCACGATTGATGAAGGACAATACACCATATGCCTTCTTAACCACAGAATCAACCTGTGCAGCTGCTTTGAGTGTCCTATGGATTCGGACCACAAGATCCCTCTGATCCTCCACACTGCCAAGAGTCCTACCATTAATACTATACTCTGCCATCATATTTGACCTACCAAAATGAACCACTTCACACTTATCTGGATTGAACTGCATCTGCCACTTCTCAGCCCAGCTTTGCATCCTATCTATGTCCTGCTGTAACCTCTGACAGCCCTCTATCCACAACACCTCCAACCTTTGTGTCATCCGCAAACTTACTAACCCATCCCTCCACTTCCTCATCCAGGGGTGTTTATAAAAGTCACAAAGATTAAGGATCCCAGAACAGATCCCTGAGGTACACCACTGGTCACCGACCTCTATGCAGAATACGACCCTTCAACAATCACTCTTTGCCTTCTGTGGGCCAGCCAGTTCTGGATCCACAATGCAATGTCCCCTTGGATCCCATGCCTCCTTACTTTCTCAATAAGCCTTGCATGGGGTACATTATCAAATGCCTTGCTGAAGTCCATATACACTACATCTACTGCTCTCCCTTCATCGATGTGTTTAGTCACATCCTCAAAAAATTCAATCAGGCTCGTAAGGCAGGACCTGCCCTTGACAAAGCCATGCTAACTATTCCTAGTCATATTATACCTCTCCAAATGTTCATAAATCCTGCCTCTCAGGATCTTCTCCATCGGCTTACCAACCACTGAAGTAAGACTCACTGGTCTATAATATCCCGGGCTATCTTTACTCCCCTTCTTGAATAAGGGAACAACATCCGCAACCCTCCAATCCTCTGGAACCTCCCCCGTCTCCATTGATGATGCAAAGATCATCATCAGAGGCTCCTCAATCTCCTCCCTTGCCTCCCACAGCAGCCTGGGGTACATCTCATCTGGTCCCAGTGACTTATCCAACTTGATGCTTTCCAAAAGCTCCAGCACCTCCTCTTTCTTAATATCTACATATTCAAGCTTTTCAGTCTGCTGCAAGTCATCACTACAATCACTAAGATCCTTTTCCATAGTGAATACTGAAGTAAAGTATTCATTAAGTACCTCTGCTATTTCTTCCAGATCCATACACACTTTCCGACTGTTACACTTGATAGGTCCTATTCTTTCACATCTTATCCTCTTACCCTTCACATACTTGTAGAATGCCTTGGGGTTTTCCTTAATCCTGCCTGCCAAGGCCTTCTCATGGCCCCTTCTGGCTCTCCTAATCTCCTTCTTAAGCTCCTTCCTGTTAGCCTTATACTCTTCCAGATCTCTAACATTACCTAGCTCTCTGAACCTTTTGTAAGCTTTTCTTTTCCTTTTGGCTAGACTTATTATAGCCTTTGTACACCACTGTTCTTGTATCCTATCGTAACTTCCCTGTTTCATTGGAACATGCCTATGCAGAACTCCACACAAATATCCCCTGAATATTTGCCACATTTCTTCCGTACTTTTCCCTGAGAACATCTGTTCCCAATTTAAGCTTCCAATTTCCTGCCTGAGAGCCTCATAATTCCCTTTACTCCAATTAAACACCTTTCTAGTCTGTCTGTTCCTATCTCTCTCCAATGCTATCGTAAAGGAGATAGGGTTATGATCACTATCTCCAAAATGCTCTCCCACTGAGAGATCTGACACCTGACCAGGTTCATTTCCCAATACCAAAGCAAGCACAGCCTCTCGTCTTGTAGGCTTATCTACATATTGAGTCAAGAATCCTTCCTGAACACACTTAACAAACTCCACCCCATCTAAACCCCTCACTGTATGGAGATGCCAATCGATATTTGGGAAATTAAAATCTCCCATCACAACAACTCTGTTATTATCATACCTTTCTAGGATCTGCTTCCCTATCTTCTCCTTGATATCCCTGTTACTATTGGGTGGCCTATAAAAAAAACAGCAAAGTTATTGACCCTTTCCTGTTCCTAACCTCCACCCACAGAGATTCCGTAGACAGTCCCTCCATGACGTCCACTTTTTCCGTAGCTGTGGCACTACCTCTGATCAACAGTGCCACTCCCCCACATCTTTTGCCTTTCTGAACCATCTAAAACCCGGCACTTGAAGTAACCATTCCTGTCCCTGAGCCATCCAAGTCTCTGTAATGGTCACCACATCGTAGTTCCAAGTATTTATCCAAGCTCTAAGCTCATCCGCCTTGTTCACTGTGCTCCTTGCGTTAAAATAGACACATCTCAAACCATCTGCCTGAACACGTTCCTTCTCTATCACCTGCCTATCCTTTCTTTCGTACCGACTACAAGCTTTCTCTATTTGAGAGCCAAACACCTCTTTCGCAGCCTCTCCAGTTTGGACCCCACCCCCCAACAATTCTAGTTTAAACTCCCCCCAGTAGCCTTAGCAAACCTCCCCGCCAGGATATTAGTCCCCCTGGGATTCCAGTGCAACCCATCGTTTTTGCACAGGTCATACCTGCCCCAAAAGAGGTCCCAATGATCCAGAAATCTGAATCCCTGCCCCTTACTCCAATCCCTCAGCCACACATTTAACCTCCACCTCATTCTATTCCTATATTCACTGTCACGTGGCACAGGCAGTAATCCTGAAATTACTACCTTTGCGGTCCTGCTTCTCAACTTCCTTCCTAACTCCCTATAGTCATTTTTCAGGACCTCTTCCCTTTTCCTATCTATGTGGTTGGTACCAATATGTGCCACAACCTCTGGTTGTTCTCCCTCCCTCTGCAGGATATCTTGGACGCGATCTGAAACATCCCGGACCCTGGCACCTGGGAGGCAAACTACCATCCAAGTTTCCTTCTTGCATCCACAGAATCGCCCATCTACCCACCTAACTATAGACTCCCCTATCACTACTGCCCTCCTCTCTCCTTCCCTACCCTTCTGAGCCACAGGGCCGGACTCTGTGCCAGAGGCACTGCCACTGTTGCTTCCCCCAGGTAGGCTGTCTCCCCCAACAGTACCCAAGCAGGGGTACTTATTGTCAAGGGGTACAGCCACAGGGGTACTCTCTAGTACCTGACCCTTCCCCTTCCCCCTCCTGACTGTGACCCACTTGCCTGACACCTGTGGCCCCGGTGTGACCACCTGCCTATAACTCCTGTCTATCACCTCCTCATTCCCTCTGACCACACAAAGGTGATCGAACTGCACCTCCAGTTCCCTAATGCAGTCCCTTAGGATCTGCAGCTCGACACACCTGGTGCAGATGTGGTCGTCCTGGAGGCTAGGAGATGCCAGGACCTGCCACATCTGACACTGAGCACAGAAAACAGCACTCATTTTACTTCCTGTCCTCAAATCCCCTACCTCGCCTCACCCCTTTACGCCTAAGCCCCTTGAGCCAAAGTCCAATCACTCTGCTCCCTCTCACTCCACTGCCCGCTCTGACGCTGTCCGCTGGATATGATGGTTTGCTTTCTAAACTGCCCGCGTGCTAACTGCTTACATCATGTGCCTGAACAGTCTTGCACCACTATTCCCGATGCGAAGAAAAACTTAGCTGCTCCGAAGTCCGAAGTCCGCTGAACGACCCGAAAACAAAACCGCCGAAGTCACTTTTTTTGCTTTTTAAACTGCCCGCTCTGCAAATTTTAATATTTTTCTTCCTCATACCAAATTTAGTTGAATTTATCATGACACCTTCACTCTTAGAACCCAAAACTTACTCTAGTCCAGCCTCCTTCATAAGGTATTTATTTTCATCCTTCCTGACACAATCGTCCTGGACCACTTTTGGCTATTTTGATTTTTAGCTCTCATGATCTCTCAGCAAATCTGCTTCTGGAGTATTGGTATTGGTATTGGTTGGTATTGGTTTATTATTGTCACTTGTACTGAGGTACAGTGAAAAACTTGTCTTGCATACCTTTCGTGCAGATCAGTTCATTACACAGTGCAGATACATTGAGTTATCTGTGTATGGAGGTGCATTGAGGTAGTACAGGTAAAAAAAGTAAGAGTACAGAATAAAGTGTCACAGCTACAGGTAGGCAATAAGGTGCAAGGTCACAGCAAGGTAAATTGTGAGGTCAAGAGTCCATCCCAACGTATAAGGGAACTGTTCAATAGTCTTATCACAGTGGGATAAAAGCTGTCCTTGAGCCTGGTGGTATGTGCCCTCAGGCTCCTGTATCTCCTTTCATAACCATTAACTAACTGGTTTCTATAGCTAGCCCAGTTATCTTGCTATCCGTATTCCTTAAACCTCAATGTCCACTAACTGAAGAGTTCTTTGCAACTTCCAAGCCAGAATGACAATGGTCTGCTCGGGTAGGGGCAGGGCCACCCCCCAAAGTGTGATTGGTTTCCTTCCCAAGGCTGTGAACCTTTCATCTTGGCTTTGAGCCAATTTATATACGAACATGGCTGAATCATGCTTTACATGTTGATTGATGTCATTAGGTGTACAAATGTTGATTGTGACCAGAAGAGCAGTGCAATTTTGCAACTGCAGTGATTTCACCTGGAAATTATTGGTAAAGCAATTTACTCCAGGTAAAATTTTGGATTTTGAATTGTGCAGTGCTGAGAAAACAGCATTTCAAGATGCAGTTCCTTGGCTCATTTCCCTTCTTTACCAGCAAGCTTTCTAAATACAGGAATCTTTGAAACTTTATGAAACAGAATTACTTTATATTGTTTAAAATTTGACTGTTCTAGGATATTAGTTTAATGTTTTCTTTGTTTTCTCCAAAGAGGTGCAAATCACCCCATAAAAACTGGCAAAGCATTTGATTGAATGGCATTTTAGTGCTAGGAAAGCATATCTACATCAATTAATATTTGAATCATTTGAAAATCAAGTAATAATGATGATTAGAGAGTGAAGTTCAAATTACTGAGCATGGAATTTTTTAATTATCTCATTAAGACTTATTAAATTAGCTGCTTGTTTTTCCAAGAAGATTGTTGTAAGTTTTGAATTTGTATTTTGTTCCTGGAATGATATATGAGAAATAAACAAGCTGGGAAATATATCCAGTGTAATTCAGAACACTGAACAATTCATATAATCAAATAAATTCCCTAAGGAGTACAAGAAAAATAATGTTATGCAAATATCATCCAATGTTGATATTATTTTTAACATATGAGACTTCATTGATAAGCACTTGGGATACAACTCACAAATATGTCTAACTGGTTGTTGTTTTCATATGATCTGCTGTATAATCTTGGTGTTAGAGCAGCGAAATGATTCAGCAACAGTATGATAGCTTTGATTATCAGTTATTTTCATTGGACTTTTGAATTGTATCATTGATTAGTAAAAACTTGCATATATATAAAACTGGGGGACACAGGAATGCAGATGCTGGAAATCTGGAGCAACACAAAAGCCTGGAGGAACTCAGTGGGTCAAGCAGTATCTATGGAGGCAAATAGACAATTGACATTTCAGGTTGAGGCCCTTCATCAGGACTGGAAAGAGGTGAGAAAGCCAGTATAAAAAGGGTTAGGTGGGGGGCGGGAGAGTGGGTGGAGCAAGAGCACATGGGAATCCAGGTGAGAGGGGGAATGATAGGCAGGTGGGCAAGAGGGAGAATGGGAATGATGAAAGAAGCTGGGAGCTGATAGGTGGAAGTGACAAAAGGCTGAAGAATGTGGAATCTGATTAGAGAGGACAGTGGACCATGGAATAAAGGGAAGGAGGTGAGGAGGGGAACTGGGTGGAGGAGTGTGTGGGTGATGGACGTTCATACCCCATATTTGCTTGTCTGCAAATATGGGATATGAATGTGTTCTTGGTATTTTTTGAAAAAATTGTGAATCCCACTGTGAGAGCATTTTCTCTTTAAATTTCAGACTCTCAGTCATTTCCTCCACTTTTCCTATGTGTGTGTCCCATGTCACTTTAGGTCTTCACAGATTCTTTGTTTCTCTAATGCTGTTGATTCCCTAATGTGAAAATCATTTCAGTCATCAGGCAATCCTTTAAGCAGATTATAAGTAATTTCATAATATCTTTTTGATTTTCTCTCCTGTTTCTATTCAATCTTGGTCCATTGAAGTACTAGCTCAGCTTTTAATTTTGGTAAGTAAAATGTTAAGTGGTCGGTTTTCTGCCAGGTGCTAGATAGCCTGTTGTGTGTTTATAGCATATTCTGTTCTTTCACTTTCAAATTGACAGACTCCAGTACAGTGTTTTTAAATGTACTTGTCATGGCAATCCATATTGTTTCCATGTGCTCCTTCCCAGACTGTTGTGTTGTCATGTTATTTTCTGATTATTTCTCTGCCAGCTGAGCTTCTTTCTCCCTTTGTTCTCATGTTTCATTCTTTTTCTTTATTTTCTTATGTTATGATCCTCTTGCTGTTAATCAAGGTGGTAAAACAAAGCCAAGTTGTGAGCTTGGTGTCACGAACCAGCAACAAAAGAAACACACTGAGCATGATTCAGTGTTAAAAACTATTTTATTAATCACTACTTATGATAATACGTAAAATAAAAGTTAAAAAAAATGTTAGTATGTTAGAATTCAAGAATGTTAAACCTCGAACGTTAACCCCAAAACTAAACTCTTCGTGTGTGTGTGTGACAAAGTCCAAAACTCCCAGTTCCTGAATGGTTCTTAAAGTTCAGTTCCGCAAGCCATAAGGTGAAACATGAGCAAGGGCTTCTTCAACAACCACCGTTGTCTGAAGATAAGATGTAGATGTAGAAAAACATAGAGAGAGTACATACGAAATCCAAATGTTCCACGATGGAACCCAAACGACACTTCAGTGTTTACTCGGTAGTGACTTCCTCACCCCGAAAAGCATCCGAACCGTGGTCGTCCACTCACAAATACCTGTTTCCTTCTACAGGTCAGCAACAAAGTGAACTCCACCGGATTACTTCCAACTTCCATACATGGATTTCAGTGGTAAACACAGTTATTGTTTCTCATCCATCGATAGAGAAAACAAGCAGGCTGGTGTCTCTCTCCCTTCTCTCTCTCTCTTCTTCTTCTTCTTCAACAACGTCATTACGTCCTTTATCTTCTATTGACGTAAGCACGCCCCACACACACATACACACACACTCTCTATCTTAAAGGGACTTTCACTGAGTCCGTAACACCTCCCACCTAAAAAAAAAATTTTCCCAAGAAAATTTTAACCGCGCATAGTTAGTAATGTTAATAATTATCATGCTACACAACTACAGACTATCAGATTAGTACAGATACATGTTTCCCATTTAACATCGGGAAAGACAATCAGCAATCACATTATCTTTGCCTTTAATGTGAGTTATCATGAGATCAAACTCTTGCAAAATTAAACTCCAGTTTAACAGCCTTCTGTTCTTGTTTTTGACTCGGCTCAGAAACACCAATGGGTTATGATCTGTATACACAGTCAATGGTTTCTGAGCGGTGCAAACATATACACTGAAATGTTGCAAGGCTAAAACAAGTGACAGTAATTCTTTCTCTATGGTGGAATAATTCTTTTGATGCTCATTAAATTTCTTTGAAAAGTAAGCTACAGGATGGTCAATATCATCAAGGTCACCCTTCTGCAACAACACAGCTCCTGCAGCTTCATCACTGGCATCTACTGCTAATGAAAATGGCTTTTCAAAGTCAGGTGTTCTGAGCACAGGATGGTAGCATAAAATGGCTTTTAGCTTCTCAAATGCTTCTTGACAAGAATCTGTCCAAACAAACTTTACTCCCTTCTTCAGAAGATTAGTTAGGGGAAGAGCAATATCAGCAAAATTTTTACAAAATTTTCGATAATATCCAACCATTCCCAAAAATCTTCTAACAGTCCTCGTACCTGTGGGAATAGGGAACTCAGATATTGCTTGAACTTTTGCCTGAACAGGAGCTTGCTTGCCTTGACCTACAACATAACCAAGATACGTCACAGTGGCATGGCCAAATTCACTTTTAGCCAAGTTAACTGTAAGGTTAGCCTTGGAAAGTCTTTCAAACAACCTTTCTAACGCAGAGATGTGATCCTCCCATGTATCATTCCCAGTCACTAAGTCGTCAATGTAGGCATCTGTATGTTTTAACCCATGAATCACTGAATTAATCATTCTTTGAAATGTTGCCGGAGCATTTTTCATTCCAAATGGCAAAACATTGTATTCATACAATCCAGAAGGGGTTACAAAGGCTGAAATCTCCCTTCCTCTATCTGTTAATGGAACACACCAGTACCCTTTTAATAGGTCAATCTTTGTAAGAAATTTTGCCTTTCCCACTCTATCTATGCAATCATCCACCCTAGGAATAGGGTAAGCATCTGACTTTGTTACAGCATTCACTTTCCTGTAATCTGTGCAAAATCTAACAGTTCCATCAGGTTTAGGTACAATAACACAGGGCGAACTCCAATTTGAAGTAGAATGTCTAATAATATCATTTTCCAACATGTATTTTATTTCCTGATCAACAAGTTTACTTTTTTCCACATTCATTCGATATGGGTGTTGTTTGATTGGTTTTGCATCCCCAACATCAACATCATGGGTAATTATCGATGTTCTGTTTGGAACATCTGGGAACAAATTTTTAAATTTTAAAATTAATTCTCTCATCTGTTGTTTTTGTGAAACTTGTAAATGGTCCAACTTCGTTTCAAGGTTCTCCATGATATTTTAGTTTTTCAGTTTCGATGGAACAATATTTGGTCTAAATTGGCCTTCCTCAACATCAACATCAGGCATTCTAGAAACAACCTTTTCACCATCCACCAAGGCCACAACTGAATCCCTCTCATAATAAGGTTTTAGCATGTTTACGTGACAGAGTTGTGTTTTCTTGCGTCTATCTGGTGTTTTGATTATATATGTTAGATCAGTCACTCGAGATTCAATAACATAGGGTCCAGAAAAACGAGCTTGCAAGGGATTATTTTGGCTAGGGAAAAATACCAACACCTTTTGCCCCACTGCGAATGTCCTAGGCCGAGCACGTCTATCAAAATATGTCTTCATTCTTATCTGGCTTGTTTTCAGATTCTCTCTCGCTAGCTGGCAGACTCTCTCCAACCGAGTTTTAAATTTTTGGACATAGTCCAACAGACTCAAGTGAACTTCCTCATTAACCCATTGCTCTCTTAACAACTCCAAAGGTCCTCTCACCCTATGTCCAAACACAAGCTCAAACGGACTAAATCCGATTGACTCCTGGATCGATTCTCTAACGGCAAACAAAAGTAAATGGATACCTTCGTCCCAATCCTTTGTGTTTTCAAAGCAATAAGTCTTCAGCATATTTTTGAGAGTAGAATGAAATCTCTCCAGAGCTCCTTGAGATTCTGGGTGATATGCAGATGATACAATCTGCTTTGCTCCCAGCTCATAGACTATTTGTTGAAAAATTTTTGACATAAAATTACTACCTTGATCAGATTGGATTTCTTTTGGCAAACCAAACAAGGTAAAAAAATTTTACAAGAGCCTTTGACACCGTCTTGGCCTTAATATTTCTAAGGGGTATTGCCTCTGGAAATCTAGAAGTGGCACACATGATGGTTAACAAATACTGATTTCCAGTCTTAGACTTTGGTAAGGGGCCAACACAGTCCACAATCACCTTCGAAAAGGGTTCACCAAAAGCAGGAATTGGTTTCAAAGGAGCCACAGGGGGTTTTTGATTTGGTTTACCTACCATCTGACATGTGTGGCAGGTTCGACAAAACATCACCACATCTTTTCTCAAACCAGGCCAATAGAATTGTTTCAAGATCTTCCCTACAGTTTTATTCACACCAAAATGACCACCCAAAGGCATACTATGGGCCAGGTTTAAAATCTCATCCCTATAAACTTTTGGAACAACAACCTGATGAATAACTTCCCATTCCTCATTAACAGGAACATGAGGAGGTCTCCATTTCCTCATTAACACTCCATTTTTGACATAGTATCCAGTTGGCACCTTTTCAATCTCCTCACATGAGAGTGCTTTTTCTTTCAATTCTGTCAACTCAGGGTCCTTTGTCTGTTCCACCATAAAATTCTTCCTTGACAAAGACAAATCTTTAAATTCAGGCTCACTGTAAGGATGTTGATCCTCCAGTGAAGACAGAAAAGTCTCAGATAAGGCATCAAAATTTTCTTCCTGTTTAGGACTGTCACAAGGAACCACATCAGACTGCATCGGACTGTCTGTCTTGGCTAATTCTTTAGCTCTAGCTCGAGTCACCGCACATGATGGGTAAACATCTGAATCATCCTCAGACTCATCAATCCTTGGTTTGGTTGTTAACCGTACCACAGGATCACTTTCTCCATTTGCAAGGTCATTTCCCAATAACAAAGAAACTCCTTCCACTGGCAAACTAGGTCTTATCCCTATCTCGACTGGTCCTTCTACGAACTTTGACTTTAAAATCACCCTGTGAAAAGGTACAGACATGGTCTCACCTGTAACGCCTCGTACTAGATTTACTTCACCAGTGTCACTTTCTTCACCAAAATTTAAAACACTGTCCAGCAAGAGAGATTGACTAGCCCCAGTATCTCTAAGAATTTTCACTGGCACCTGGGGTGACTCATCATTCAGTGAAACAAAACCCTCTGATACATACGAACGGAATTCTTTTCTCACCTCCTCCAACTTTTCCGCTTTTCCCTCTTGCAAGGACTGAACTTTAACAGCATCTCCTAAACCTTTTTGATTTTTAATTGCCTGAAAGCAAGCATTGGGCCCAGCTTCCTTCTTTTTCTTCAAAAGGGCACAATTAGATATCACGTGGCCAGGTTTCCTACAGTAATAACAAGTACGCTCAACAGGTTTCTCCAGCCCTGGCTTCTTTTCATCCTTTCCTTTTTGATTACCTCCCAATTTAATCTCCGGTTTACCTGGATTGTCTTTGTAACTCTTTTGAAAGGTTTTAGGTTGTCCCCATTTGGATTTATGGGTTAAAGCATAATCATCTGCCAACCTAGCAGTTTCTTGTAAAGTTTCCACTGCCTTTTCATTTAAATATGTTGTTAATTCAGCTGGAACACATCTTTTGAAGTCTTCCACTAGTATCAATTCTGTCAATTTATCATAATCCCCATCTACATTTTTAGCCAGGCACCATCGTTCAAAACATATTCTCTTTCCATTGGCAAATTCCATATAAGTCTGATCTGCAGATTTCCTCAAGTCTCTGAATTTTTGTCTATAAGCCTCAGGGACCAATTCATAGGCCTTCAAAATAGCTTGTTTTACCTTGGTATAATCAGCTGCATCCTCAACAGACAAAGCAGAATAAGCTTTTTGAGCTTTACCTTTAATCACACTCTGTACCATAAGAGCCCATCCTTTCCTTGGCCAGTTTGAACTCACAGCAACCTTTTCAAAATGTTGGAAATACTGATCAACCTGATCTTCTTCAAACGGAGGGACTAATCGAACCTCCCTGCTGGCTGAAAAACCATCATCAGAATCAGATTCCGAACTCCTACGCTTCATTTGTAACTCATGCTGCCTCTGTTTCTCCTCGTTATCCAGCTCCATCCTCTTCAATTCCATCTGCTTCATTGCTAGATCAGCCTCTATCTTCATCTGAGTTAGCTTTTGTTCGGCCTCTATCTTCATCTGAGTTTGCTTTTGTTCGGCCTCTAATCTCTTTTCCTCTCGTTCGGCCTCTAATTTCTTTTGTTCTCGTTCAGCTTCTATCTTTAACTGGGTTTGTTCTCGTTCAGCTTCTATCTTTGCCAGCTGCACCTGTGCCTCAGAAATTGCTATTTCACTGCCAGGAAACTGTTTTAACACTTCCTTCTCAAACACCTTCTTTTCCACATAATGGCCAGCTATCAATCTCTGAATATCTGCCTTTCTCATAGACTGCTTTACTTCTGTAAGGTTTAGCCTTGTAGCAATATTTATCAAATCATCCTTTTTCGCCACCTCCAATCCCTTTTGGGTTGGTGACTCCAAAAATGCCTTAATATCCATTGCTGCTGGTTTCCACACACACAAGCCAATTAAAAAGAATTTATCAGACCTCCCTCAAAAATCTTTGGATTGAATCTCGAACAAATCTCGTCAATCTGGGGTACAATCCCAGATGACACTCGTTAACCTTGGGAACTATCCCGGACGAGCCCCCAATTTTGTCACGAACCAGCAACAAAAGAAACACACTGAGCATGATTCAGTGTTAAAAACTATTTTATTAATCACTACTTATGATAATACGTAAAATAAAAGTTAAAAAAAATGTTAGTATGTTAGAATTCAAGAATGTTAAACCTCGAACGTTAACCCCAAAACTAAACTCTTCGTGTGTGTGTGTGACAAAGTCCAAAACTCCCAGTTCCTGAATGGTTCTTAAAGTTCAGTTCCGCAAGCCATAAGGTGAAACATGAGCAAGGGCTTCTTCAACAACCACAGTTGTCTGAAGATAAGATGTAGATGTAGAAAAACATAGAGAGAGTACATACGAAATCCAAATGTTCCACGATGGAACCCAAACGACACTTCAGTGTTTACTCGGTAGTGACTTCCTCACCCCGAAAAGCATCCGAACCGTGGTCGTCCACTCACAAATACCTGTTTCCTTCTACAGGTCAGCAACAAAGTGAACTCCACCGGATTACTTCCAACTTCCATACATGGATTTCAGTGGTAAACACAGTTATTGTTTCTCATCCATCGATAGAGAAAACAAGCAGGCTGGTGTCTCTCTCCCTTCTCTCTCTCTCTTCTTCTTCTTCTTCAACAACGTCATTACGTCCTTTATCTTCTATTGACGTAAGCACGCCCCACACACACATACACACACACTCTCTATCTTAAAGGGACTTTCACTGAGTCCGTAACATTGGTAATCCCATAAATGTTTGTCACATGTTTTCTCCTTATTGTCAAGCACCAATTCATAAGACCATAAGATATAGGAGCAGAATTAGGCCATTCAGCCCATCAAGTCTGCTCTGCCATTCAATCATGGCTGATTTATTTTTCCCTCTCAATCCCATTCTCCTGCCGCCTCCCCATAACTTTTGATGCCTTTACTAATCAAGAACCTATCAACCTCTGCTTTAAATATACCCAGTGACTTGGCCTCCACAGCCGTCTGTGGTAATGAATTCCACAAATTCCTCCTCATCTGTTCTAAAGGGACGTCCTTTTATTCTGAGGCTGTGCCCTCTGGTCCTAGACCTTCCCACTACCAGAAAAATCCTCTCCACATCCATTCTACCCAGGCCTTTCAATATTCAGGAGGTTTCAATGAGATGCCCCCTCATTGTTCTAAACTCCAGCAAGTACAGGTCCAAAGCCATCAAACACTCCTCATGTATTAACCTTTTCATGTCTGGAATCATTTTGGTAAACCTCCCCAGACCCTCTCCAACACCAGCACATCCTTCCCTAGATATGGGACCAAAAACTGCTCACAATATTCCAAATATGGTCTGACCAATGCCTTATAAAGCTTCAGCATTATGTCCTTGCTTTTATATTCTAGTTCTCTTGAAATGAATGCTAACATTGCATTTGCCTTCCTTAATATCATCTCAACCAGCAAGTTAACCTTTAGGGAATCCTGCACTAGGACTCCCAAGTCCCTTTGCACCTCTAATTTCTGAATTTGCACCCCATTTAGAAAATAGTCTATGCCTTTATTCTTCTACCAAAGTGCATGACCATACACTTCCCTACGCTGTATTCCATCTGCCACTTCTTTGCCCATTCTCCCAACCTGTCCAAGTCCTTCTGCAGACTCCCTGCTTCCTCAACACTACCTGCCCCTCCACCTATCTTTGTATCATCTACAAACTTGGCCACAAAGCCCTCGATTCTGTCATCCAGATCATTAACATATAACGTGAAAAGTAGTGGGCCCAACACTGACCCCTGCAGAACACCATTAGTCATTGGCAGGCAACCAGAAAAGGCCCCCTTTGTTCCCACTCATTGCCTTCTGCCAGTCACCCAATCTTCTCTCCATGTTAGTAGCTTTCCTGTAATACCATGGGCTCCTATCTTGTTTAGCAGCCTCATGTGCAGCACCTTGTCACATTCTTCTTCTCTTGTCCCCTTCACAGCAACATCACCTGTTTACAATCCCCTCTTTTGTCTGCTCAGCCTGCCCTGAACTATGCCTTTGTTTGTTCCTGCTATATTTCCCATAATTCCTGATTATCTTCTGCACACTCTTCCATACAATAATCTCCATTCAATTTTCCTTCATCCTGTGCCACTGCTGTAACTCTCTGTTTCTGTTCAGCCCTTCCCAGTTTCACTCAGGTGCTCTAAAATTCTGTGATCCCTTCCCGTGGAGCAAAACAAAAGGTGCTGCAGTTGTTGTACACATTGTCCATTTTTGGCCACAAAATTCACATCCAGGAGAACCAATCAGCAGGTATCTTGCTGGTTGTTTTCTGATTTGCTTATTTCTACAACACAGGAAACAGAAGCAAGAGTATGTCATTTAACTACTTCTTGTCAGACTGTTTGCAGATGAGCTAGAACTTTTCCTTATTTAAAATCAGCATGAGTGAAACCAAAAATACTAAGAATAAATTGCTGATTTATCAGCAGAATAAAGAGAAAAGGCATCTCAGTGTTTCAAAACTAGGGATTGAAAAATGCGAGCCTGTTTAATAGAGACTGAACAAAATTAGCTAAGGGGTAGGGAGGGAGGAGAGCAGTGAAAGAGAAGGGTGTTGGGTTAGGTACTCAGATTATTCCATTGAAGTGTTTGAAAGTTATTAAAACTTGTGCACGATAAGTCAAAATTATCTTCCTAATGCAATTAAAATACATTAAAAGGACAAATGTCTATTTTGCCACCTAAGAAGATGATGCCTTCATTAATTGCCTGACTGCCATTTAATCTTTTTCACATTTAGGTATTGCAAGCCCCTTTGTCTTTTTAATGTATTTTAATTGCATTAGGAAGATAATTTTGACTTATCGTGCACAAGTTTTAATAACTTTCAAACACTTCAATGGAATAATTTGAGTATTTAACCCAATACCCTTCTCTTTCACTGCTCTCCTCCCTCCCCACCCCTTAGCTAATTTTGTTTAGTCTCTATTAAACAGGCTCGCATTTTTCAATCCCTAGTTTTGAAACACTGATATGCCTTTTCTCTTTATCCTGCTGATAAATCAGCAATTTATTCTTAGTATTTTTGGTTTCACTCATGCTGATTTTAAATAAGGAAAAGTTCTAGCTCATCTGCAAACAGTCTGACAAGAAGTAGTGAAATGTACTATAGGGTGGAGAGTTAAATTTGGCTGTCATATATACACATTACTAAGTAATGTTGAGAGAAAATATGTGGATAAACAGACAAAAGTGAGGACAAAGAATGTAATGAATTCTTGAAGACTACTTGCTACTGTAGCAATCTGACATTGCACATCAAGCAGATAAAAAAAAATTAATCAAACTACTTCACTCAT
The DNA here is from genome assembly GCF_009764475.1 of Pristis pectinata. Lineage (NCBI taxonomy): Eukaryota > Metazoa > Chordata > Chondrichthyes > Rhinopristiformes > Pristidae > Pristis > Pristis pectinata. Next base: position 59,064,445 of record NC_067413.1, read on the forward strand.
TTTCTAAAAGAAAAAGACAGCACTATTTTATTTCCATCAAGTTCACACATGAGACTAGATGATTCCCTGGTTTATAATTGTACTTTTCAATCTCTAATCTGGTTTTCAATCCATTCTCATGGAATGAAAACCTTTTTTTCTATTTTTCTATTAGTTATGGGAGTTCTAAGTGAAATGAGTTTCAAAAGTCTCAACATGTTTCCCAATGTCTGTAGTTCCAAACCATAAAATTGCTTATTTCAATGATAACTGGCACTCACTCTAGAGGCATATGAGTGACTGCTAAAGTAAAAAGAACTATCATGAGGGAGCAGAAGTGAATGTTCTTGTAAACTTGGGTTTACGGCACATATTTGGACAAATAGAGAAAGCCCAAGATGGAAATTATTGATGATGATTCTAAACAGAAAGTAGCCAATATTTCTATCCCTCATGTTGCAGTTGCTCAAATTCATCAAAATCATATTTTCACAGAAATAAATAATTGTAATTAAGTATTTCACCAGCAGATGAGAATTCTCATAAACTGACTTGAACTGGATTCTTAATTTCAACTGTATTCATCCTTAACTGCAGCTCAACCAAAAGTATTGGATCTCTATATGCAAATATGTGTTCCTCAATCAATATATGAAATTGATTGAGGACCACATATACAATTCTAATGCACACCAGTCATCCACATATAAACTGGCAGCTTATTTATTGGTGATTTTTCATGTTCAAAACTCTAGTGCCAAATGCCCATTATTCTTCAATAACAAGGACCACTGCACTTCTACACATTCTCGTAAACAGAAATAATTTCCATAATAAAAATAAATAAATGTTAAGATTACTTCACCTAATTAATGACCTTTGAGAAAAGAAATGGAACAAATGAGAAGTTTGGGATTGCTGAATGGGTTGCTTTGTTTGCCAGCAGAGAGATCTCAAATCCAACACTTTTTATTGTAATAGAAAACTGAAGATGCTGGAAAAATTCAGCAGATCAGGCAGCATCTGTGGAAAGAAAAACAGTTAACATACAAGGTCTGGGACCCATCATCAGAACTGAGAAAAAAAGAAATAATAGCAAAGAAGGTTGGGGAGGCAAATAGAATTTAATTTGTTTTTGTAATTCAGTTAATGGAGACTAAAATGGATATCTCATCAAAAACTCATAAAATGGATGGCTGTCCAGAGCCTGTTTCCATTGCTTTGATGCAGGCAGCCCATCCATTTCCTACTGTCAGTTCATTTCTCTGATTGCTGAATGCAGCCAGCACTAACTGGATTGTTCAGAGACTACTATCTTGGCAGGAGGGTCAATTTTGTGTGTGACAGGCACCAATTCAAGATAGACAGCAGTACATAAAGCCAACTCATCTTCTTATTAAACTGGAGATTCACTGCAGCTGCAATAACTTTGGAAGGTTTTCTGGAGCTTACTCTGACCTAAAAGACATGGAATATTGGCACAATGCAGAAGAAAGTGGACTAAAGTAGGGGAGATATCTCACACTTGCAGGAGCTTGGGAGGCCCAGAAGGCCCTCCAGACACACTGAAAAGGCAGTGGGAGGAGATAGCTGCGTTGGTCAATGTCAGGAAATGAGCCCTGAGGGCTGAAATGCGGTATCCCAGAATCTTTAATTAACTCACATGCATAAACAAGGTGAGTGAATGTATCTACCTCCCTCCTCCATTCACCCACCAACAATCTATCAAGCAGGATGTATATCTATCTAACGTTCGTGATCTCCTACATTCTCACATATTTAACATTGCTTCAGCCTTCACACCAACTTCTCACAACTTGCTGACACTTGGTGTCATTCAGCTACAACAAATATACCACCCAAACACAAGTAACACTCAGCAATTCAAATGCAATTGGCCTACTTCAAAAAGAGGGAATTTTCACTGGTGCCAGGATACTGGAAATTGAGCTGAATGATGGTTACATGCCATCTTAAACAATGGATGGTAAGTAGCAGGATGTTAGAAATACGTTATATTTCCACACTGGAAGAGTTCCAATCAAAACCAAAAATCAGTCCACAGTTATCACTGCAGTACAATCCTTACCTGCTCAGAGCTTGCAGTTGTGCCTGGAGCACTTCAACATAGACATTGCTACTGAAGCATAGTTATCTCAAATATTTCTCCTCACAAGTAGAACTGATCTCTGAGAGCGCAGGATGGAAATAACCTTCTGCTGAGAGCTCTTTTCCCCATTTTACTTTTTGCCTACTCATCCTGTATGTTTCTCAACAATTTCAAAAATATAGTAGCAATAAACAGGCTTAATGTAGTAAAAATGCACAATAACTGAGCTTAATATTTATATTATTAAAATCTTCTATTGTTCATATAATTAAAAGGACCAAAAGTGTTCATGATATAACTGCAAGTCAATGTAAGGTTAGGTGCAATAAATCTCTGTGTATGCTCACTCGGGCATATTTCCAGCTTTCTGCTCCAGCTGCCAATTCATAAAAGTTTTCACGTGGTCATGTGAAAAGTGGTTTTGCACCACACCGCAGGTAGACACAGTCGGTTATTGACAGAATCTTTTCTCTGTGTGGCTTCATTGTAGATGGGACTGAGATTGGGATGCATTATTTGCATACAATGTGCACTCCTTGCTCCGTCTGTCAGTGTGTGTGCAGTACATCGGCAGCCTTGGTCTTGTTTCCTATTCATCGAGGCGTTGTTTAGCGACCAAGTCATTAATACAACATGAAAGTTCATCCTTAATTAATTTCCCCGCTCTTCCTGTCTTATGCTCGTATAATCGAATTTTAAAAAAATAATTCGCTTATACTTTTAATTAAGTTGATGGAATTAATGGAAATAAATTATTGAAAATGCAGAATCTTCAGTAGTATTAGATCACAATTGAAGTCATAAAGCAGTTTCTGCTAATAGCGATAACTGCGAGGTTAAAATCGATTTATTTTACATTGTAATACGCTTTAGAAATTATGCATCCAGATTGTCCTTAAACCTGAGTTTTATTGGTTGGGAAGTCATTTAACATTTTGTCCAATAAAATAAATCTGTTCTACAAGAGCCTTTGGGTGAAGTTGATTTATTTTGGTTTTGGATCTTCAAGTAAAATCAATTGCGAAGGAAATCTTCTGGTTTGCAATGTGGTACCGTTGCTCAGTTTTTTTCTTTTGCCCATTATTCCTTAACTCAAGCAAAACTCCATTTTCCAAGCCCTTCCATCAGTCAAAGTTAAATTTGAGGTCTCATGCATAATTTACAAATGCCACCAAGGCCAACAGGGTTCCCTAATTCTTTAATTTTGAAGCCCCCCATCGCCACAGACTTTGGAGAAGCTGTAAACTCATTCCATTCAATGGTACTGTCTCATTGCCTTTATATTTGCATTGAAATTTGCAAACTCCAGGTAAACGTAACATTAAAACTAAAATAATTCTAACTTGTAACATGGTGCTGTTGTTCAGCTTTTCTTTGCAAGTGGCACTCCGACACCGTAACGATAATGGATTTGAAATTATGTTTTGATATATAACATTTAAATATGTTTGACTCTGACATCATTTTATGCCGATTGGAACAGGTCCCGTACTTGCCTGTTGCACAATGAAATGCTTGCACCCCAGGCACAACATTGACCACTGCAGATGGGCTCCAGCCTTCCCCATGATGTATTGAGATCCATACTTTACAGCTTGAGGGATATGAGTGCACGAACCAAGTTCAGTGTGCGTTCTCCACTAGTGTTGGATTATGATCGATGAGTTAGTTTTCCATTGACAATGATTTCCAATAGAACCAGGTCGATCCTATGTGTAAGTGATAAAGGTATCCTTTTTGACAAGCCAGGGTTATGCTCCAAAGTTGTGATGAGACTAAATTGCTCTGGTTTTTAAGATCCGACATACGAAATAAGAATATTCGATATATGAGTGATGTCACCGCCAGAGGAGGGACTTATACACTTGACATTAAAAATGGGTAACTACTCCCACAACACTACAAAACTATTTCATATCACATACTGTTGGCATTTTCTCCAATATTTCCTTGGTTATCCTTTTTCCCTTCAAAATTATGTTGGTATGTTCTCGCCCTCACAACGGCAGCTTTATTACGTGTATGCGGGCATGCACTTTAATACTGCTTCAAAAACTAATAGATCACATTTATAATCCAGGATATATATATCAAATAGTTCGCTGCCGAATCGGGCTGGCGATCTGCTTGGATCTGTATTTGTTTCAAACAACACCTATTAAATAAACATTGGGTTGGAAACCAGTCTCAGTGTTGTTGCTGCAGATTGGAAGTAGACATGGATTTTGGTCCCTCGGTGCACTTACTTAAGAGCACGTTTGAAAATTTATTTTAAAAAATAGCTGCTGAGCATCAAGTCTCGCTTTGTTTGCTTTTTGCCGATTAAGGTATAAATAATAGAACCAATAACTTCTAAATTTTGAAAAAGCTGAAGAAACCATAAACAGTGTTTACTACAGAAATAAATAAGGAAGGGGGGTGGCCTCACTCCAGAGCGATGCTGAAATGAACTTCAACCGAAGAAGCTCCACTGTTGATAACTTGGCGGCTTTCTATAACGAGGATCCAAGTTCGGAAAACCAATAATGGGTGGACAGAACCAATAGATAATGCGGTAGAATCTGCCGGGACAAGAGGGCTAGAGCTAGGGAATTGTATGAAACTGTTGTCATTAAGTCTCTGAATGTTGAGAAAGCAAGGCAGATTTTGCAGATCCCATGAATAGACTGGGAAATTGGGAACCAGTTGAGAACATGCAAAAAATAGAAGATAAAGCGAGAGAAACAGAAGTAACAGGCAAAGAGAACAGAAAGTATGCGTATGGTGAGGAAATCGTCGAGAGAAGTGTCGGAGAACAGGAAACGAGATTTTAAATAAGTGGGGAAAATAATTAGTAATAAACGCGTTTTACCTGAAACCTTCAGCTTCAGAAATTAAAAACAAAACAGCAAAAGAGAGATCTCACTGCTCAGTGAACCTGGTAAGAAATTCTGATTACTGGTAACCAGGTGAGGTCCATTACTGAGGTACTCAGTAATGGTTGTAGTGGTTTTCAAAGTGCCTTAAAAATTCCATCTCTTTTCAAATACGTCATGTGTGGTTATTTTGTAGCTACACTGTTTCAATATCTGAGATTGAAGGACTTAAGACATTTGCCCTACAGTGGAAATATTATTTCAATAAAGCCAAGGAATGGAATTAAGGACCTGAATGTCTAACTTAACATCGTGGAGAATTGGTCTCCAATTTAGATATTGGAAGGACACATCCTCATTTCAAACTTAGGTTAAAGGGTTAACTCAGATAAGATGTGCGTAATTGCTGATGCGATTAGATTTACTCTCGGCACTTTCCTCGAAACAGGCTGTTAAACATCTTTTTATTGCAATAACGCGCAAGTATATTTATAGGTGTGCATGGTACCAACACTCTTGCATCGAACGTGGATGCGTACATATTTGACTGTACATACCAATGCAGATGGAGTTCATTGTTCAGGAGTGTATGATCATTCACATTGAATTTGGAAAAAAAGATATATAGAAAACTATTCTTGACGGTGATAGACTACAAGTTCACTAAAGGATACACCAGCAGTACATAAGTAATTTTTAGAGAAGAATTGTGGGTTGGGATTCGAACGTCAGAAGGAGATCCTTAAGTTATACAGGAAACCCGCATTGAATACTGTTCAGGGTAGGGCAATGAATCCCAGGAAATACATACAAATTCACCAACATTATACTGGAGCTTAAAGAGTTAAAATTATAAGAGCCAGTTACATAAAGTGGTGCTGTATTCCCTTAGGTTTAGAAGATGTGGTGGAATGATATGACTGAGGCTTTAACTTGTTCTGAATTGCTGGATGCGGAGAAACTGTTTTCTGGTGGGAGAATGTAGAAAAAGGAAGCGCGATCTGAAAATTGCGACTAGATCATTTAAAAATGAAAGCAGGAAGCACGCTTTCCACAAAGGACAATGGATATCTAAAACTTGTTCCTCAAAAGGCATGTGGATGCTAGTTCAGTTGAAATCAGTGGCCATCAGATCAATGACAGGCAACGTTGTACAGGGATCTGGAACAGCAGTAAGAGGAGAAGTTGATCAGTGCTGCGAGTTTGAATGAATGGTTAACAAGCTGAAGAAGCTCAATGTCGTACTCCCGGTTCTTTATTCCCAAAGCAACATTAGTTGCTATTTCCTCAGAGCTGATAGGAGGTTGGTAACCTGGAACGTTAGATCTTCTCTGTCCATAGATGCTGCCTGATCTGCTAAGTAATCACAGCCTTATTTTTATTCCCTCTCAATATCATTTTCGTAGGAGAAAAGAAGAACAATGCCAGTAAATGGTTAACTGAATGTCAGAATATTGTTCTGTTCGGAACGTTCACCTGATCAACACACGTGTAAGAATAATCCATCATTCCTTTATTGTACACAGAAAACAGCTGAAACAGCTCCCGTCCGTATCTGAAGAATAATTGTTCAGATGCATGATTCTTTATCTTTATGCATGAAATAAATATTTAATAAAATGCATTATTACCCTCTCCCAGGTATGTAATGACATCAGCGCCTCTTGCTCTCCTGTAAACAATGACAATAGTTAATGGAATACATTCCTTATTTCTTTGAATTTAATGTTATTTGCCCTCTCCCACATGCAGAAGTGAACGTGGTAAATAGTTAATCCCCGCGCTTTCCTGGGCACACAGTGAGTGGTTAAGTTCCCAGCGCCGCCCACTCTTGTACATATTAGTAAACAATAAAATGCATTCTCCTCCGTTCCCCACACATGGAGTCAATAATTACTATTATGTATTGCTCTCTTATTTTTAATCTGGAAAAAAAAAGATACCTAGGAAGAATACCATTGCTTTCCACTGATTGTGCATGGTGAACGAAGCGCATGCTCGCCCCTCCACGTGTTATAAGCCCTTGCTTCTACATACTAGTCCATGCCGGCGAGGTCCGGCACCTTCGCCTTGGAAGCGCTTCCTTGCCTCTCACCTGCCAGCCGAATGGTAGCAGCTGGGTGGAAATGGTGGCGCGTGCGCACTGCGCGTGGAGGGCTGGACCCCCGCGCACGAGCTGCATTTAGAGGGCGCGAGCCGGCAGGGGTGGCTCAGATTGAAATTGACGGCGAGAGACAGTGCGCGGCTTGTCAGCCAGCCCGCCTGCAACCTTCAGCACAGGTAACTGGGAGCAGCACCAGACCACCATGGCAGACACACACAGCCTTTACCTCCAAGGGATTGAAGAATCTACCTCGCAGTTTTTGGAAATTTGGCATCACTATGATAATGCTGGTAATTCTAATTTTTTTTGGTTAAAATACATCAAATTCTTCCATATGGTATTGTGCAAGGTGAATACTTTTAGATCTACTTACAAGAGTTTGCATTGAATAATGTATATTTTTGAACAACAAATGCTAACAATAATTTTATTCGCACGATGAAGTAACAGATTTTAGAAGTCAAATGCTCTAAAGGAAACCGGATAAAAGTGCAAAGTGAGTAAGATATCCAATTCTAACTTGATTAGGGTTGGTAAATGCAAGTTACCCCGAGAGTGTAGGTGGGTGGTAGAATCTGGGAGCAAGCTAATGGAAATGTAAGGAGAAAAAAAGGGATTAGACTAGGACCGATAGTCGGTGTAGATGTGACGACCGGGGGCTTGTTTCCATGATGCATGACTCCAAATACAAAACTTTGTTATTAGTAAAAGTGTGACTTACTATTTTAGGTAATGGTTATATTGATGGAAGAGAACTGCAGAACTTCATTCGAGAACTCCAACAAGCTCGAAAAGGCGCTGGCTTAGTAAGTGTTAAATGAACCACGGCGATACATTTAGTGGAATAAATTCGTGCAGAAGGACAGAATTCAATCAGAATAATAAACCAGCTGTCACTTTATTAAAGTAAATGTTTGGATTTTGCTTTCTTCGGAAGACTATGTGCGTGCGTTTCTCAACAGTGCACAGATGCAAAAAACCAAACAGCTGCAGGAACTCTTCCCGTCTCTGAAAAAGATAGGAAATACAAGAGCGAAATTAATTTTGATCATTGTTCCTGCAAGGTTTCACTGAGAAATGTATCTATCGGGAATGCCCAGACACCAGGCTAAACACTTCACAACTGATCGCACTGGGATTCTAGATTTCACCCAAGACCTACTGCCTTTCTCCCTTAACCAGGTGCTACCAAGTAGCGAGATCGAGCTGATCACAAAGTCACCGATATTCTTTCTCTCTGGCTCCACCTCAGGCAGTTTTTAGATTGAGTCGCCACTGCTGAAATTCACGAGTTGCATTTAGTGAGTGTTTGAATCCTGATTGAATTTAAAAACTATTGTACACCAGATGTAATCTATTATAATGTACTTGGGAACCATGTTTTCCTCAATAGAGTTAGTATTGGAAGTTATTTAATTAAATAAATTAATGAAATATTAGCCTATAATGATAATCTGTGCGTCAGCAGGTTGTTAACAGTGAAACACGAGTACATAAAATACCAAAAGCTACAACAGAGATGTAATTACCATAGCGCCAAAAATTGGACTATTGGTATGCTGCTGTTTCCTTGACTACGAGTTTCTTGTAAAAGGACACTCGGGCATTAATGCTGATAATGCCTGGCAGCGAATCTCACTCTTTGCAATTATGTGCCATTGTTTAGAACTCGAAATAATTTCACTAATTTTGTATATTATCTCTCCACACTTTACTTGGTACGGTCCTCTGTCCTTTATGTGCATTTATGTCTTTCCCTGAAAATAATTATCATGTGCAATAGTTCATCGGGGGTAGGTCTCAGATACAACAATGATAGACAAGACATTCACAGGTTAATTACAAATTAATCATTCAGATATGATAAAGGGAATATATCTCCAGTGATAAGTGTGATACAGCAACACTCACAAATTAACAACCTTTTAAAAAGTAGTTATGTATATATTTGTGTGATATGACTGAGCACTCGCCTAACAGTATGAATTTAAAGAAGTTAACTCGTTGAAGTTGTCTCTATTATGTATAATATAAAGTAAGACATTAATTGCTGCAACATGTAAATAAAACTTTTTTGGATTACAATAAGCAATTAATATTCTGTGAATGTTAGAGATCTGAAATAAAATCTGAAAATGCTGGATATGTTGTTGGACTTGCTGAGTATTTCCAACATTTTCTGTTTTATCTGTATTTTAGAATTTTAAGCTCCTCTCATTTTACATCAGTGTTATGTAACTGTATGCAGCACCAGCAAAACATTGTCATCTGCATTCCTTTATTTTGCTCGAATGTGTACTTATGTGCATTAAGCTATGCTAAGGGCCAGAATCCTGTAGGTATGTTTAGTAACAGAACTAACATGATCAATCCCTAGGAATTGTCTGATGAGATGAAAGCTTTGGTGGAGAAGTATGATCAGAATGCTGATGGAAAAATTGAACTGGCAGATGTAAGAATCTCCCATTTGCTTTAACTTTATCACAATTGTGCTGAAACATTCAATATAAATTATTTTATGAAAGATTTTGTCTGTTTTTAAGAAATTTGGTGCTTACTGGTGCTTGTTATTACCTACACTTTGATATCAATAGTAAAATATCAATTCATGCAAGGGAAAAAGTTACCATTTTCAAAATACTATAGGCCTTTAGATGCATTATCGACTTGCATATAAAAGAATGGCACAAAGGAATAAAAACACCCAGGAGCACCCTTGTATGCATCCTGATTTTAAACTTTTAAATTAAATCACCAATTCAGAAATTTAAAATTCTATTCTTTTTCACCTTTTGGCAACATTGACTTAATGCGTAAATCTGCGGTAACAATAAGCACCAGAAATATGCATTAAAAAAATTCATCACCAATTTGTGAATCAGAGGCATGGTAGCTTAGTAACTTAGTTTGGGAAGAAAATTAGATTTTTGCCTGCAATTTCATTTGTTATATTCTTGAATCAAATTGCCTCATCAGCAGAAGCATTTTCCAGAAGAGATGAATACCAATTTAAGACCGAGCCACCCTGGATAGAATGGCAGTCAGATGCAGAATATTATTGGAAATGATCTTAATAGCAGATCCCCCACCTGTGCCCACTGAGAGGGAATAGTGCATTGCCAAAACAGTTCTAAAGAGGAAATGTAACCAATTAAACTTGACAGAAATAATCCTTTAAACGCACATCAGACAAATTAAAAACTTTTCTCATAGATTGATACTTGATTGCATTAAAACCACCTATTGTTCCAGTGAAAACATTTTCAAAATCCTAATTCCCAGTTTAAGTTTACATCTAAAGCTAAGTGGGATTTACCCAAAATGATAAGAATGGATGGAACAAAAGCAATTATTCTGTAGCAGTCATGATACACAAAGGTCCTAACATTTTCTTTACCCCCATAAACATAATGTGTAGAGACTGTGATTTAGATTAATACTTGAGGAATTTATGAAGATCTTCTGTGCAAAATGAAAATGAGTTTGGATGATCAGAATTAAATAACAGTGTACATGCATTTGCATCACAAACTACCCTTATTCTGCAGTAATTGATGTAAATTTAACAATTTGCAACTGGATGTCAAGAGGTGACTTAAGTAATGTCATGATGGAACGTCAAATGGTGTGCATGTGAAGTTCGTAGATCAGATGTGTTGTCAAGACAACACTACAGCTCTTCAGTAAACACAAGTCATGACTGGCTAGATACATTCTTGAGCATTAACTGTGATTATGATATATTGAAACCATTGTTGATTCATATTTAGTTATCTAGGAGGCACGGAAGTCAATCTGTGCAAGAATTGTGGCGGCACAGTAGCGTAGCAGTTAGCACGATGCTATTACAGCGCCAGCGATTGGGGTTCGATTCCCGTCGCTGTCTGTAAGGAGTTTGTACGTTCTCCTGTGTCTGCGTGGGTCTCCTCAGGGTGCTCCGGTTTCCTCCCACATCCCAAAGACGTACAAGTAGGTTAATATAGATTTAAAATGGGCCGGAAGGGCCTGTTACCACGCTGTAAGTAAAATTTAAATGCTACAAGTGTCTTATTTTGAAACGGGACTCCATCTGCACGCTGATGAATCCTTGATGTTTGTATTCTTGAGCCAATGATTTCATCAAAATGTGGATAAAATTGCCCTTTTTTCCCCAGAGTACTATTGCAGGGTAGATGAAAGCTTGAGTAATTGATTTCATTCAATAATGATAAGAGGAAGGCACAAAAGAATAGTAGGGCATGAAATTGTAATACCATTTTCTTCAAGAAAAAATACCATTATCAATAATGTCAATCTTGAATTAGAAAATCAAGTGTTAACCGAATATATTATTTTTTTTCTAGCTGCTTCAGATACTGCCAACAGAAGAAAACTTCTTCTTGTTCTTTCGGCAACAATTAAAGTCAAGCACAGAATTTATTGAGGTATCAGTGTCCTTCTCCAGTGATTGGCAGAAGTTAGATAGTCACTCTAATCATATTTTAGAATATCTTTGCTCAGTAGAAGTTCAATATTGTTTGTTTTCCAAAAACCTAAATATTATCACTGTCTACAATACTAAAAATATTTTACTTGTTGAAATATCCAAGTTACCTGTCTATATTAAAAAGTATTTTGAGTGATGTTTGAATTTTTATGCACATTATACTGTAATGTTGTATGCAAAATATACCGTAATTTTTAATCTTTGAATAAAGCCATGTCCATATGAATATATCTACCTAATAGACATTATTGGAATTGTGGAAATAAGTTACTTGCCATTAGTTCATCTTTGCTATAAATTATACACTCTTGGTCTTTAGTCATGGACATATAAAGATTTCCTGCATTTTCTACACTTTTCTTTGAAAATCTACTATCATTGAGTTTTGTATACTAATTTAGTGATGCACACTATAAGTAAGTGCATACTTACTTAAGTAAGTATGTATAAGTAAGTGCACACAAAGTCCAAGAACAACTGCAAAGCATAACTTTTGTATCTGGTGATTGTTGCTACAACATGAAGCTTCTTAAAACAAGTTGTAACATAGGCAGAAATAAAACATCTTTATTATGGCAATATTGACTGATTCTATGTGGGCAGCAGTCAAAAGGATTTTTTTTAAAAAAAGAAAAAGGTGGCAGAAACAATGCCAAAAATTGCAGTGCATGCAGTCACTAAAACAAATTTTGCAATGATACACTGAAAAAGTTTTGATTCAACTTTGATCCCAAATATTGCAAACAAAGCTCTAGTTTGGAGCAGTGAAATTGAGAGATTAGCATGCAATATTGAGAGTCAGAGCAGCATAGGTAATCTGAGGCTCTTTTAGGAGATATATAATTTTAATGCTGTTAAAGGTTAAATTTTATCAAATCCTACAATGGATATAAATTCAAATTTGAGATGAGGCTTGAGTCGCATTGAACAGGAAGGTACCAGGCAGGTAATAGCTTGGTCTCCTTGGGGATGGAGTCACAGGCATAAACAATTTCTGGCATATCTCTGCCACCTTCTGGAAGACAATTCTAGAAAATACTGGCAGCAGCAGGAAAGCAGAATGATCATTTTCCCAGTTGTTAGATGCAGGCAAGTGAATAAGTATAAAGTGAGTATTGTGTACAGTTCTAGTTGTCAAAGTATAGAAAGGGTGTAATTTCACTGGAGAGAGTACAGAGGAGATTCACTAAGATGTTGTCTGGTATGGAATGACTCCGTTACCAGGAGGGACTGAATAGACTGGGTTTGTTTTCCATGGAACGGAGGAGACTGAGTGGGGAATCTGATTAATGTATAGTAAATCGTGAGAGCCATAGAGAGGGTGGACACTGAGAAACGTTCTCCCAGAATGGAGTCATCTAAAACCAGAAGGTATACATTTAAGATAAAGAGTAAGAAGGGATCTGAGTAAGTCTTTGCAACCACCCTCAGAGTTAAAACAATCTGGAATCCACTTTTGAGAAGATAGAGGCAGGTAATCTCACAACATTTAAGAAGTATCTGGATGAGCACTTGAATTGCCAGGGCATAGAAGGCTACAGACCAACTGCTGGTAAGTAGGATTAGTAGAGATGGATACTTGATGATTGGCATGGACTTGGTGGGCCAAAGGGCCTATTTCTGTGCTGTATAATTGCATGATTCTAAAATAAATTTTATAGTACAAAAGAGGAAACAATATCCAAAAAAAAATGCTTTACTTAAAATCTACATTTCTATATAAATAAACTTGACAAACTACTAAATTACTGGACAAATATTTAATAAATCTTATCCAGTAAAGGAAACTAAAAAATTGCTACACTTAACAATTATGTTAGATTTTGTTACAAATCAAGAGTTAAGCAAATTGTGTACTTTCTGTTTCAGACTTGGCGAAGGTATGATGAAGATCATAGTGGCTTCATAGAGGCAGATGAGCTGAAGGTAAAGACCAATTGTGCATAAGGTATTATACAGTACATGATAATATTCTAGTATAATGGTTTTTAACATGGAGAGCATGACTGCTCACTGGGCACCAAAGATTAAAGCTTCCCTGATATCCTGCAATAACATGAGATAGTTAAGTTAATAACTTCAAAAAAAAAAATTCAAATATAATCAGCTTGTAACCTGTCAGGCTATAGGGTGACTAACAGACTGCATCAATCCCCAGAACATCCCCAATTCTGTAAAGGCTGTGGCCCATGATATCACTGGACATTTGCTGGTATTTTACCAAATGTGAACAGTGTAGAGAACCACTGTTCTTGTAGGTTGAATTCAGTTGTCTAGTCCAAACTACTTGTAATTCTCTGGTGAAGCTTCTGGTGCTGCAATGCATTGGTTTAACTTAGTCAATGTTTGGTTACTGGCTAAAATTCCTAGTCACAAAATGATGTCATTGTTTTATGTATGTGTGTGATCCCAAGGCCATGCCTGGCACTGGAGAACAATGTTTACTAATACAGACATAAAACTTATTTTCAGAAATTTTTCTAATTGCTTCTGGGTAATTGTCAGGTATACAGTTTCCACTCCTCCTGAGCACCATCTACAATGAGACTGTGTTTCAATAAACTGAGCAAATTATGTGAAACCATACCCCAGACTTACGATTTTAAAATTGATTGAGGGAGGTGATGACAACAGCTTGCAGTAGTGCTATGGAGTCAGAACTAGTGATTTTGTTTTAAATTCAAACACTTACTACTTGATGGCTATTACTGCTTATTATGCAGCAACCACTCAATAATCCTGGTCTTTTCTTTGCTTATCACATACTGATTTATTGCAAATATAAATAATCTAATGGTTGTTTTAGATGGGCAATATAATTACCTAAGCAGAAATCCGCATGTTTGCAATTCCTGGCATTAAGCAAGCATGGTACTTATCTTCCCTGAAATTGGTTACTATTCGCCTTGCTTATAACTGTAAAATTCACTTTCCATCCCGTATATTTTCCAATGTCAATAAAACATAAAAAGCTACAGATGCTGAGAGTCTGGAATAAAAGCAGAAAAAGCTGAAAACACTGAGCAGGTCAAGCAGCATCTATGGAAAGAAAAACGGAGAACACTTCAGGTCAATGACTCTTTGTCAGCTAAAGTCTGTTTCCCCTTGAGTAGTTCATGTACAATAAGTAGTTGTACTATATGTGTGTGGATTAAAATAGTCAATAACATCAGTGGTTGCCAGCAGCTTTATCCCAGTGAGACCTTGGAGATGACATTCCTAAAATATCCCAGCCTTGATCAAATACACTTCTTGTATACAACTACCTTAACATTGCCAGCTTTTCCTTGCCTCCACCTCCCATGGCTATTCCATTACCTCTGATTTGTCTTGACACTCTTCCACTGTCCATGGTTGAATGGGCAGTAATTTAACAGAATTGCAAAGACATTTATTGCACAAAGCAGGTCATGTAGACTAAAAGACCAGCAACATGTCATTCAATCCCTCCCTTCCTTTGTCTCTGTCTAACGTTCATTTAAATGTATTTGCCTCAACCACTCTACGTGGTTTTATATTCTTGCCTCTTCTTGCTTCTGAATTATATTATTGAAATCTGCTCTAACCAAGATCATCCTTAGTTTTAACATGTCTGATTTTTATTTAATTTTTCTGGAAATGAAGCCCAGTGTTAGCATGTTTCTAGCTTTGTTATCCTGCACCGCAATGATTTGTGAATCTGTATCTAGATCCCATTGCATATCTAAGCCATTTAGTCTGGTATTTTCCAAGGATTGTGTGGCATTTTGTATTCCTCCTACCAAAATGCAGTATGACACACTTATCTCTATTAAAATGCACTTGTCATTTTCAATACCCACCCCCACCCTCATGCCAGCCAGCACTACTCCTTGCAAAAACCGAAAATGCTGGAACTGCGCAATAGAATCATACAATGATACAGCATGGAGACAGGCCCTTTGGCCCATCAAGTCCATGATGACCATGAAGCACCTAGTTACATTAATCCCATTTACTCTCCCTACATTCCCAACAAATCGCCCCAGATTCTACCATTCACTTGCACAGGGACAATGTACAGTGACCAATTAACCTGCCAATCAGTATGTTGTTGAGATTTTGGAGGAAACTGGAGCACCTGTGGGGAAATCCATATAATCGCAGGGGGAACGTACAAACTCCATGAAGACAGCATCCAAGGTTAGGATTGTATGAGGTTGCCGGAGCTGTGAGGCAGTAGCTGTACCACTGTGCCATCCACATATGACAAGGATGGAGAAACAGAATGGAGAGGCAAATCAGTTCCCATTCAGCACCACTCTCCTTTACCCAGCTGAACTCACTCTTGTATTGAACAACTTCTTCAATTTCACTCACTTTCTCCAAGTCAAAGGAGTCCACGTGGGAGCTTGCATGGGCCCAAACTATCCCTTTCTTTTTGTTTTTGCATACATTGAACAATCCTTTTTTGTTTAAGACCTTTTTTCAATTAAATCAATAACTGTATTGGTGTTGCTTCCTGCACATGTTACAGAATTTGAAAATTTCCTTTAATTTTCCTGCCAATTTCCACCCTGCTCTCACTTTCACATGGTCCATCTCTGACTCTTCCCTTTCTTTTTCTGACTTCTCTATCTCCATCTCGGGGGATAGATAGCACCAGTATTCATTGTAAGCCTACCTACTCCTTCAGCTCTCTCAACTACACTTTTTCCCTCTCTGCTTCCTGTATGGATCCCACTCCACCCTCCCCATTTCTCTTGTGTTTTGTCTCTTCTAAAGAGTAAACATTGGAACAAGTGCCATTAAGACTCCTTCCTTTTTCCTTAAATATGGTTTCCCCTCTACCACAGTTGAAAGGGTTTCTCCTCTGTGTCCTGAACTCTGGTCTTACCCACTGTCCTCCCAGTCAGAACAAGCATAGAGTTCCCATTGTGCTCATCTTCTACCCCACCAGCCTTCTCATTCAACAGATCAACCTCCATAACTTCTGCTACCTTCAATTGGATTCCACTACCAGATACATCTTCCACTTCCCTTTCAGCATTGTGAAGGGACCATTCCTTCTATAACTTTTTGGTCTGGCCTTCCATCTCCACCAACCATTCCCCTTCTTATGGCATGTTCCCATGCAACCATGGGTGAAACAATACCTACTCTTACTTCTTCCCTTCCTACTATACAGAGACCCAAATGGTCCTTCCTGGTGAAGCAGCAATTTACTTGGACTTTTTCCTAGTTTGTATTTAATTTGGTGATCATGATGTGGTCTCCTTGCCATTGCAGAAACCAAACTTAGATTAGGAGTTTTGCTTTGCAGAATACCTCCATTGAATTTGAGGTCAACCATAAACATCCAGTCACCTGTCACTTTAATTCTTTGTTCCACACCTATTCTGAATTGTCTTCAGTCTTCCACATTGTTGCAAAGATGCCCAACCTGAGATTGACGGACAGTACCTCATCTTCAATCTGAGCATCTGGCCATCCTTGGGACTTAATATTGAATCCAATGATTTTGGGGAAACACTCCTTTGTTTTTCTTTCCACAGATATGGCTGTACTGTTCTATTTCAATTTAGTTCCTTTTTATTTTTACAGCTCTAGCTGCTGTTTTTTTTTTAAAGCAATTGTTACCTTGAAATTTTTGATCTGCATCCTACCACAGATAGACTTCATAGAACAGAACAGCATAGTACAGGCCCTTAGGCCCACAATGTTGTGCTGGCCTATATAAACCTCCTCCATGGTCAATCTAACCCTTCCCTCCTACACAGCCCATAACCCTCTATTTTTCTCTTAAATGTCCCTATTGTATCAGCCTCTACCGCCACCCCTGGCAGTGCGTTCCACGCACCCACCGTTCTCTGTGGTTTGAAAAAAAACTATCCCTGACATCTCCCCTAAACTTTCCTCCACTCACCTTAAACTGATGTCCTTTGGTATGGGGAAAAAGGTGTTGGCTGTCCACTCTGTCTATGCCTCTCATAATCTTGTACACCTCTATCAAATCCCCTCTCATCTTCCTTCACTCCAAAGTGAAAATCCCTAGCTTGCTCAACCTTTCTTCATAAAATATGTTCTCTAATCCAGGCAGCATCCTGGTAAATCTCATCTGCACCCTCTCTAAAGCTTCCAATTCCTTCCTATAATGAGGTGACCAGAATGAGCACAATATTCTAAGTGTGGTCTAACTAGAGTTTTATAGAGCTGCAACATTACCTCTGGCTCTTGAATTTAATCCTCTGAATAATGAAGGCCAGCACACCATATGCCTTCTTAACCAACCTGTCAAATTGCACGGCAACTTTAAGGGATCGATGGACTTGGACTCCAAGATCCCTCTGTTCCTCCACATTGCTAAGAATTCTGCCATTAACCTTGTACTCTGCCTTCAAATTTGATCTTCAAAGTGTATCACTTCACACTTTTCCAGATTGAACTCCATCTGCCACCTCTCGGCCCAATTCTGCATCCTGCCTACATCTCTTTGTAATCTACAACTACCTTCTACATTATCCACAACCCCACCAACCTTCATGTCATCTGCAAACTTACTAACTCACCCTTCCACTTCCTCATCCAAGTCATTTATAAAAAATCATAAAGAGTAGGGGTCCCAGGACACATCCCTGCGGAACACCACTAGTCACTGACCTCCACACAGAATATCCTCCATCTACCACCACCCTCTGCCTTCTGTGGGCAAGCCAATTCTGAATCCATGCAGCCAAGTTTTCATGGATTCCATGCCCTATGACTTTCTGGATGAGTTTACCATGGGGAACCTTGTCAAACACCTTACTGAAGTCCATATACACCACTCTACCTTCATCTATTTGTTTTGTTATCTCCTCAAAAAACTCAATTAGGCTTGTGAGGCACGACCTGCCCCTTACACAGCCATGCTGACTAACCTAATAAGACTATTCTTCTCCAAGTGCTTGTAAATCCAGTCCCTAAGAATCATCTCCAATAGTTTGCCCACCACTGACGTAAGACTCACTGGTCTATAATTCCCAGGATTATCCCTATTACCTTTCTTGAACAAGGGAACAACATTTGCCTTCCTCCAATTCTCTGGTACCACTCCTGTTACCATCATAATTAGCCCTCCCCCAATTAAATACTTTCCTATATCATCTGCTCCTATTCTTGTTCATGGCTATGCTAAAGGTCAAGGAGTTGTGGTGACTATCTCCAAAATGCTTGCCCACCAAGACATCTGCCACCTACCAGGTTCATTGCCTAGTACTGAATCCAGTAGACCTCTCTTCTAGTCGGCCTGTCCACATCCAGAAACCTTCCTGGACACACCTAAACAAATTCTGCCCCATCTACACCTTTTGCACTAAGGAGGTGCCCATCAATATTAGGGAAGTTGAAGTCACCCATGACAACAACTCTGTTATTTTGGCACCTTTCCAAAGTCTGCCTACTTATCTTCTCAGTGTCCTGGTTGCTATTGTGGGGCCTATAGAATAATAGAGTGCTTATGCCCTTCCTGTTTCTGACTTCCATCCACACTAACTCAGTAGGCAATCCCTCCACAGCGTCCTTCCTTTCTGCAGCTGTGATACTATCCCTGATTAGCAAATCCATCCCTTTTTTTAACCTCCCTCCCTATCCCTTCTGAAGCATCTAAACCCCAGAACATCAAGCAGCCAATCCTACCCTTGCAATAGCCACAACATTGTAATTTCACGTACTGATCCATGCTCCAAGTTTATCACCCTTATCCTTAATACTTCACATTAAACATATTTCAACCCATCCAACTGACTGCATTTATGCCCTATGCACTGCCTATCCTTCCTCACAGTCTCTCTGCATAATGCATATACCTTTACACCAACTGCTCCATCATCTGACCTAACACTCTAGTCCCGATCACCGCCAGCCTAGTTCAAATCCTCTTCTCTCCACCTCTCCCCCTCTCTGCAACTTAAAATGCACTTATTTTCATCCTTTTTAAATTCTGATGAAGGGTCCTTGACCAGAATCATGAAGTCTCTCTCTCCACACTGACTGGCAGGCACGGTAGTAGGCAGGGACAGTAATGTAGCGGTTAGAATAACGCTTTACAGCGCCAGTGACCCAGGTTCAATTCTGGACACTGTCTGTAAGGAGTTTGTATGTTCTCCGTGTCTGCATGGGTTTCCTCCCACATTCCAAAGACGTACAGGTTAGGAAGTTATGGGCATGCTATGTTGGCGCCGGAAGCCTGGCGACACTTATGGGCTGACCCCAGAATATTCCATGCAAAACAGATGCATTTCACTGTGTATTTCGATGTACATGTGACTAATAAAGATATCTTACTAAATCTGTTAAGTGCTTCCAGCATTTTCTGTTTTTTTTTATTTTGGATTGCCAGCATCTGCAGATTCTTTGCTTCAGCCAGTATTCTTTTGTACTGGTCTTGGCAGCTATGCCTTGGCTTGCTTGCCATTCTTGTTTTGTACCACTGTTTTGTCTACATAGCAATATCTCCAATTTTAGGTACTGATCAGTGGCGCAAATGTTTGGAACCACTTGCGGAATTTCCAAACATTCATATATGAATCATGCTTGCACATTGGATGAATTGAGGATGGATAGTTGGTGATAACAATTCTCATGCAGTACTGCTTTGCTTTGAGTTTGCCAAACTGAACTGCTTTAATAAACATAAGGCACCACTAAATATGCACATCAAACCTTGTGCTGAGTGGGGCTGTTGAAGCTTATTATTTTCCAGTTTTTTGGTAATTGAGTTAAATTTGTGCTGCTGCTGCTGCAAGTGAGAAAACTTTTCTGCAGCCTTTTGACACTGTGTGGATAACAGACATGGGTGTTTTGTGGCCTTGCCACTTGGAGCTGCATGTGATGGAGAGAATAACCAATGGTTCACCCAGTGGCCACAGTATACCTGATGGTAGGTTGCTGATATGGAACAAGGGAGGCCATATTCCAACAGCTTTGGACCTGGAAGGCCCAGAATGCATGCCTTTGATCTGAGAAGCATTAGTATGGCTGGTAGGCTGATGGTCAGTAATGAGTGAGTGACCATGGTGAGAAGATGAATATTCAAAGCCCTGTTCAATGGCAGTAGTATGAGCTTCCATACAACACACACAATCTGTGTCTTCTACATACTCTACTGGAAATCGGACATCTGGTTGGGTACACGGGTGCTGAAGTAGAGCTGACTGCAAAATCTGTGTTGAAAGCTATGGGCTCCAGACTTGACGAAAACCTTGAGCATTGGAGGTGAATGTTGTGCTCCTTGAGATTTCATTCCAGCTATCTGAAAGCATATCATTGTGTGTGCCCATCTGCTGTCTTCTTTAGGCAGCTGATTGAAGTCCTTGTGGGCCTTCTAGAGTGGAACCCAGATATGATACTACCCTCTGAGCTGACACACAAACTGTTCTTTCTCTTTGACCCATCTGCAATCCACTTGTGCCTGGTGATCCCTCACATGTAATTACAACCCTGAACCTACACCATTTACTTCATGCTAGTATCTGGGAGAATGGGTCAAGTAAGAGAGTGCCTTCACTTTTCCCTGCTGTATAGTAACTTATCTATCTTCCCTTGACCAGTTGTGATAGATTTCCAGACTATCTGACAAGAGAAAAGCATGGGAGCATGTTTGCATCTTGTAAATCCAAAATTGCCAAATGAGGTGACATTTTCATGTGAGAGGAGGCTTAGCTGTAAGCTTCTATGATCTGTGCACAACCTGCAGTTATGGTTTGTACCAAGGCAGTTCCAATGATTTTCAGGACTCTGTCTTTCAGTGTACTGAGTCAATGCCGATGAGTTGGCTGCCTGTTATCTACAAGAGAGGGAATGGTTTTGTGTGTTCAATGGGTTTGGGTGATGTTTTTGCTATTATTGAGTAACTGGAACTGTGTGGAAGCTGTGGCATATGGTGTTGAACCAGTGCTAAGTATCTCTGAAGGTGTATCGTGGGGGGTGGACATTATTTTCTAGTGCTGCTTGATGAAGATTGCCTTTATGTGAGTGGGAGCATGTTGAACAGAATTGTTTAAAGTTGTCAATGCATTTAGTGGTGTACTTCTCTATGGTATTCATTTGCTAACACTTGAGTCTGTGCTAATCTATTTCGTTCAATCATTTTGTTATTTATTATGTTAAATATACTGTTTCTGATATGCATAGTATCGCATTAACTGATG
Source organism: Pristis pectinata (assembly GCF_009764475.1). Taxonomy (NCBI): domain Eukaryota; kingdom Metazoa; phylum Chordata; class Chondrichthyes; order Rhinopristiformes; family Pristidae; genus Pristis; species Pristis pectinata. The sequence goes on from NC_067413.1 coordinate 59,086,127, forward strand.
TGAAGACAGATTAAACAGGGCTGGAATTTATGCTCAGTTGCTTGCTCTTAAGGCACAGAGTAATAGCTGCATGTTTTACTTCGCTTCTGAAATTCAGTTACATTGATTTCAATGAGAATAACTCAAATTGAAGTTTTCTGCTGTCACTACTGTAAAGGCCTTGTATTCATTATGCCATTATATTAACATGGTTCCAGTTAAGAGTTACTTGTGTTGATCTAGCCAAGAATTATTTTTTTAAATGCCTGTGTTCAAAATTGAATGGTATTTTTTTACAGTGGAGTCTAGTACTTTCTCATGTGTTTAAAATGTAGAGAAATTGGAGAACCCTTGAAAACAGACAATGGGATAACAATGCAATAGACATTTCTCCAAAGGAGACTGGTATTCTGTTTAGCATTACTACATACAGTACTGATTCATTATAGTGCTTTTGTTCCTTGAGTCCAAACATTCATGGGTATGTCTGCTCCTGTACTTCTGCTTGTACTGCATGTTGCTGTGCCAGGAACCTGTCAACTCTTGCCCTGTGCTGGTGCTCCTGTAGCAATGAAGGAGATTTAATTTTCACATGACTGGGTGTAGAGTGAGCCACTGAGGCAATGTGCAGAGGCTACCTGGGAGGATTGGTGCTGGCAAGCTGGGCCAAGCAGTGTGGCCACTTTAGGATGCACCCTAGCTGGCACAGTGAGAACTGGGGACGAGCACCTGCTGCTCCATGTGTTGATAGACCACCAGACTTTCTCTGTGTAACAGTGGTCTCTGGCTGTTGAGCTGGTTACCAGGGCTGGGGAAAGCTGTGCACTCGGGGGGGAAAAAAAAAGAGATTCTATCTCATCCAGCAGGAGGTGACCAGAGGATCGAGGTGGTTTTATAAGACATAGAGCAGCCAGTGCTAGTCCCAAGCAATGGCCTATACTCACTGTTCTTTCCAGAATGCAGCTTTGCGCTCCACATCTCAGTGCTAAGCAGCTCCACCACTCACCCCCAGCCCACCCAATGCCAACCCTCATAGGCAGCTGTTACTCATTACCTCAGAGGTTCATTCCACCCTAAACCATGAGACGATACGATCACTCCCACCATTTTATTGCTGAAGGAGTGCCAGCAGAGGGCTTAGTCTTTCACCACAACCCCTACCTTCTCAGTATGTAGAAGCATAGAGGGTAGGGGTTCACTCCAGCTTTCTGACACTACAGCACTGTTAGTAATACATCTCTCTATAGTTTAATGACTCTCTATAGCTGACTTCATTAGCTCTTTCATTTCTGGGCATGCATACTGTGCTTTTAGCAAGGCACCATACACTGTAACCCTGCAGCTGGTAATGCTTAACCAAGCTATTCATTGGCTGCATACCTCAGTAAGGAACTCTGCATCAACTCTGGGGGTGATGAAGTCAACTTAAAGCTCACCTGCCCTATAGAAGGTGGGGAAGGTGCAGGTAGCAGGCATTCTACAAGCTGAGTTGGGTAACGTCAAGAAATGTACAATCCAAGGGTGCATATTCCATGCTTCTGAAAATGCATTAATCTTGGTGCAGGTAGTGTAAAGTATGAGTGAGGTCCTGTTTTTCCTTCCTCAGAAGTTAGGAGGCCCATCAGGCAAGGACTGTGGGAGAAAAGTCCCGGCACTGAGTGCCACAGCTAAGCCCTCATGCACTTTGTCATATTGTAAAAAATTCTTTATGACCTCAAGATGGATCAAGGTCAGTAAAAGAATCTTGAATCTTAAAGTGACATATTGTATTAACTATCACTCTGCGTTGACCCTGTTCCTTGTATTAATGGCTATCGCTCACCCACCAACAATCTCTCTATCCCACAATGTCATTATGCAATTGGCAATGTTACAACCTTCACAACCAATTCTTTTTTCATAGCTTGCACACAATGGGCAGATTACATAATTGCATAGTACTCACTAAGACAATTCCCTGTCCCTTGCAGGACAGTAGGGATAGGCAAGATACCGGCATGAGTGTGTCTCCTTAATTCCTTGGAGGAGATAGTACTATTAATAATTAGAGTAGTTATTGCTGGCATCAAAGCTGAAACCAAAGAAGGTGGTGATATCCTGATGCCTAAATACTTCTCGTAATTTTTTCCTACCTACCATCCTACAAGCTCATTTGATTTACGTGTTGAAGATGGTGTAAACATGCACTACTGACTTCAACACAACCAACCTTATCCCTCATAATTTACCTCCATGGTGGCAATATTCTTATGACTCCCTCCTTGCACATTCAATGGCTACTTGGTAAGTGCCAGAAAGAGACTAAGAAGCAAGTGAAGATGAAGACACACTCATTTGATTTAACACACAAGCCGCTAACTTGCCAGTTTAGAAATCTGAGCTTTGGGGGTTAGCCTGTAGGTGGAGTCTGCACTGGCACATGTGGCCTGCGGACAGAAGGGTGAAAAGGTAGCTCAGATGTTAATATCCCCAGGGAATGAGGTCACACACGAGTTCTACTTCAAATCCTTGGAAGAGGATTTCGATAGATGTAATTTCCAGCATGAATGTCATAGGGAACCACTGGTATGGTGATCTGCTGACATCTCATGCAGAGATTATCCAGTGCCTGAGTAAGATCAGAGCACTGCCATGATGGCTTTGGATGCCAGTATTCAAAGATGCAACATAAAAATTAAGAGTAGAAGTAGGTCTTGTTCCTGTTATGCCATTCAAAAAGGTGGTAGCTGATCTGATATTTTAACCTTGGCTCTCCATTCCTGTCGGTCCTTGGTATTATTTCATCTCCTTGCTTATCAAAATCTATCATCTCTGCTTTGGATTGTTTCCACCGCCCTTTGTAGAAGAGAGTTCCGAAGACTTTCTATCCTTTGAGAGAAACAGCTCCCCTCATTCTGTCTTAAATGGGTGACCACTTATTTTTAAACAATGATCCCTAGTTCCAGATTCTCTCAGGAGAGGAAACATCTCTATATCCATCCTGTCAAGTCCCCTCTGGATCTTGTGTTCTAATCTAGTCATCCCTCGCTCTTCTAAGCTTCAGGGGATGCAGGCCTATCTGTCCAAACTTTCCTCACTGACAGAGAATTTCATGGCCTCTCTGGCCATGGGTAAGGTGCCAGAAGACTAGAGATTAACCAACATTGTTCCTTTGGTTAAGAAGGGCAATAGGGACATACCAGGAAATTATAGGCTGATGAGCCTTGTATCAGTAGTAGGGAAATTATTGGAGAAGATTCTTGGGGACAGGATTTACCCACATTTGAAAAATCATGGACTTATTAGGGATAGTCAGCATGGCTTTATGAAGAGGAGGTCCTGTCTCTCAAATGATTGAGTTTTTTAGAAGGTGATGAAGATGATTGAGGGGAGGGCAGTGGATGTTTTCTTCATGGACTTTAGTTAAGCATTTGACAATGTCCCACATGGTAGGTTGGTTCAAAAGATTGGGTTGGTAAATTGGATTCAAAATTGGTTTGGCCATAAATACAGAGGGTAGTGGTGGAAGGGTATTTTTCTGAATGGATGTTAGTGACCAGTGGTGTTCTACAATGATCAGTGCTGGGAACTCTGTAATAAATCTAAATAATTTGCATGGAAGTGTAGGTGGACTGATTAGAAAGTTTTCAGAATACATGGAAATTGGTGAATTTGTAGATAGTGAGGAAAGTTGTTAAAAGTTACAGCAGGTTATGGATCAATTGGAAATTAGGGCAGAAAAATGGCAGATGTAGTTTAATACTGACAAGTTTGAGGTGATGCATTTTGGGAGGTCAAATACAAAAGAAAAGTATACAGTAAATGGCAGGACTGTTAGGAACGTTGATGTACAGAGGGATCTTGGGATGTAAGTCCATAGCTCTCTGAAAGTGGTAACATACATGGATAACATGGTAAAGAATGTATACAACTGCTTGCTTTCATTGCAAATAAAACTTGGCAAGTCATGTAGCAGCTTTATAAGACTTGGGTTAGGCCACATTTGGGGTATTGTGAGTACTTCTGGTTGCTACACTATCGGAAGGATGTGGAGAGGATGCAGAAAAGGTTCACCAGGGTGTTGTCTGGATTGGACAATATTAGCTATAAGGAGAGGTTGGACAAACTTGGATTGTTTTTCTGGAGCATTGGAGACTGAGGCAGTGACCTGATAGAAGTGTTTAATTGAGAGGCATGGATAGGGTAGATAGTCAGTCTTTTTCCCAGGGTGGAAATGTCAAATACAAAGGGCATGGGTTTAAGACGAGAGGGAAAGTTTAAAGGAGTTTTGCTAGAGGGGAGTTTTTTTGTACTGAGTGTGGTAGGTGTCTGGAACGTGCTGCTATGAGAGTTGCAGGAAGCACATATGTCAATATGTGCACATATAGCACATATAGCAACATTTAAGAAGCATTTAGACAGATACAGAAACAGGCAGGGATAAGGACCACATGCAGACAGATGGGATTAGTTTGGATTGGCATTATGGTTGGTGCAGTTATGGTGGGAACTCTGAACTGCTTCCAATACATCTGCATCTTTCCTTAAATAAAAAAAAACCAATACTATACACAGTACTCTAAATGTGCTCTCACCAGTGACCTATGTCGTGGAAGCATAACCTCCCTACTTTTTTATTGCCATGGGAACTGAATACATCTTTTTTTATTTACAGCGTGGTAACAGGCCCTTCCAGCCCAACGTGTCCGTGCCGCCCATTTTAAACCCAAATTAACCTACCTGTACGTCTTTGCAATTTTGTTAGCTTTCCTTACACTTGCTCACTTGAACACAGGCTTCCTTGAAACAAAGACTAGGACAGTCAGATCCCTCTGCATCTCAGCCTTGCAGTCTCTCACCACTTTGATAATATGCTTATTTTCCATTTTTTTCCTGCCAGAATGGAAAATTTCACATTTTTCTATGTCATAGTCTATTTGCCAGATCCTTGCCTATTCAGTTATTCTGTATACAGTACATCTCTTGTGTGCTTATCACATTTTATTTCCCCATCTATATTTAAGTCAAAAAAATAGATGTTTGCAAGCGGTTCAGAAATCTATTCAGTTGATTATTGTCATCACTGAGGCTCAATCTTGGTGAAGTAGCTGTAATTCTGGGCCACAGTCCTATACGATCACTTTAATTATGATCTACCACTGCTACTCTACTAGTACCACTATTATTGTCTATTAACCAGCATCCCAGACTGCTGCCACTCCATGCAAAGAAAATGATGTCCAAAGCTAAGCCTTCCTGGCCAGAAAATGTTCAATTATTTTACAAGGCCATCTGCAATCTTCTCCTTTGCAAGTTAACAGCCTTCCATCAAACCAATTACAGCATTTACATAGGAGCACTTGGAATGATAACCATACCCAGAAGGCAATTGCTAAGGAAATGCCCAAATGTAAATCAGCTGGTGTTTCTATGCAACTTGCAGTTCTCTGGTTTTGATTTGTAAATTTGGTTTGGAATGTTTGTTTTTTTATTTTTGATAGTTTCCAACCACATGTTGAGATGGTCAGCAAAAGAAAGGTAAGATGCTGGACTTTTGAGGAATGGGGAAATGGGTTTGTTTTTGGTATTCCAGCCATGGACACCCCAGTCAATAAGGGACAACCTAGGCTGCCATCTTCCTGGTTGTCTCTAACACATTGCACAAACTGGGATGAGGTAGCAGAGCATACAGGAGAGCACCACAAATTTTGACATCTACTTCCTGTATATCTCTTTGAGAGTGTTTCAGCAAGCTATTTGCTTGCTCTGTTACATTTCATGTGGCAGAATAGGTTTTGTTGTCCTCATGCCACTACCACATGGATAAATTGTGCACTGGAGGTGTAACCATGTGGCCCAGTAGACATCCTTCTGTTTGTGATGGGGGTTGAAATGTAGATGGTAATGAATGAATACTAACTGCTGCTGGGGCAATGGGCATTGGTTTGCCTTGTGCACTGTGTATGGTCACATGTCAGATGGACTTTGAGGTAGTGGAATTCCTCTCAATATTTTAGCAGCCAGCTTAGTACAAAGTAAGTGCAGTGAATCCCCAGAAAGCTTTGTACTTGCTTTACCAGCTATTCCCTGGCAAGAAATAATAAAATGTGGTTCTGCTGCCTATGAATAGAGGGAGTCGGTGACTTTTCTAATGCAATATTGAATGGGAAACAAAGATGTTGTAAATATTTCAAGCTTCAGCCTAGAAGGATCTCCTCACCCTACATTGCAATTGTGGCTAAGCACATGATAACTTTCTGAGGATACCTTTACTGAAATATGGACTTCTTGTAACATCTTGCAGCCTTACGGAGATTCGGGTAGAATTGAACAGCTTAAGCACATCTTCTGGTGAGATTCTTTTATATCTCCTCCTCTTATAGAAGCTTGTTCTTCTCCATATGCCTCTTCTTCACCCAGTCATGCTGTAAAAGAAATGCTCAATCAGTCCCGCTTATCTGGGAGAGATTGTTTTCAACCAACATTTTGTAGGAAGGATAAAGTGCTGTAGGACCTGTTATATACAGTATAAAAACTATAGCTTTTAACAACCTGAAAGATTCTGGAAACCACAAGACATATAAAGAGCATTGTATGGGGCATTTAGATCAAATCAGCATTACATGGACACCACAATTAGACTACTCTGTATACTTCCACTAGGTAAGTGCCCTACCAATATAGCAACTGGCACAATTTTTTATTTCACCATAACTGTATCCAGTGCAACCCTCATCTCAAATCTGCATGCATTGAATGCTGCATTGGAACCAATCTGGAACCAGCAACATCCAAAAAACAAAGGATGAGGAACTAAATCTTGTAGCACAAGTGAATGCTGCCAGTCACAGAAAAAGAATAACTTAAGTTTGGAGATATTTGTAAGAGGAGAGACTTGTCACTTTTTATATTTCTTTTGTAGAAAAATAATTGTTGAAATGTACATTATAGGAGCAACTTTTTAATACAAGAGGAGAGATGATTTTATATAGATGGTTGAAAGATTTGGAATAGAACATAGAACAGAGCAGCAGAAGAACAGGTCCTTCAGCCCACCATATCTGCACTGACCCCAATGCCAATCTAACTAATCCTATCTGCCTGTACGTGATCAATACCCCTCTTCTCCCTGGCTGTTCATATGTCTGCAAAAATGCCTCTTAAATCTTGCTATTGTATCTCCCTCCTCCACCACCCCTAGCAAGGCATTCCAGGCACCTACCACACTCTGTGGTGTTTGGGGGGGAGGGGGGATGTTGTGGCAGTGGGGAATTTGCCTCGCACATCTCCTTTAAACATCACCCACTTCAACTTTAAACCTATGCCCTCCTGCGTTTGACATTTCCACCCTTAGAAGAAGACCCTGACTATCTACCCTATCTATGCCTCTCATAATTTTATATACTTCTATCAGGTCACCACCTTAGCCTCCAACACTCCAGTGAAAACAATCCAAATTTGTCCAACCTCTCCTTATAGTTAATACACTCCAATCCAGGCAACATCCTGGTGTACCTCTTCTGCAGCCTCCCCAAAGCCTCCACATCGTTCCAAGAGTGTGGCAACAAGAAATGCATAGATAGTCCAAATGAGCCTAACTGGTCTTTAATTAGCTTACCCACCTGCCAACTTTTATACTCGGTGCCCTAACTGATGAAGGCAAGCATGCCATATGCCTACTTTGCCACCCTATCCACTTGTTGCCACTTTCAGGGAGCTATGGATGTGTACCCAAAGATCCCTCTCTACATCAATGCTCCTAAGTGTCCTGTCAATTACTATATACTACCCTCTTGTACTTGACCTTGCAAAATGCATCATCTCACACTTGTTGAGATTAAACTCCATCTGCCATTTCTCTACCCAAATTTCCAACTAATCTATATCCTGCTGTATCCTTTAACAACCTTCCTCACTATCCACAGCTCCACCAATTTCCATGTATTCTGCAAACTTGCTAATCAGTCCACCTACACTTTCATCCAAATTGCCAGACAGACTACCACCACAATCCTCTCTCTTCTATGACCAAGCTTATTTTGAATCCAACCTACCAAGTCACCATGGATCCCATATGACTTAATCTTCTGGATCCGTGTACCATGAGGGACCTTGTCAAATGCTATACTAAAGTCCAGGTAGACAACAACCACTGTCCTGGCCTCATCAATCATTTCTGTCACTTCCTCACAAAACTCTTATCAGATTTGAGATAGGACCTCCCCTGCACAAAGCTATGCTGTCACTAATGTCCATACTTTTCCAAATGCGAAGAAATCCTATCCCTAAGAATCTTCCCCAATAATTTTGCTACTACTGATGTAAGCTAATAGGCCTGTAATTTCCTGGTTTGACCCTGTTGCCCTTCTTAACCAAAGGAACAATTCTCCAGTCTTCTGGCACCTCACTCCTGGCTAAAGAGGATGCAAAGATCTCTGTCAAGGTTCCCACAATCTCTCTGCTTTCCTCCCTCAGTATCTGGGGATAGATTCCATCAGGCTCTGATAAATTATCCACTTTCATGTTTTCCAAGACACCCAGGACAACTATCTCCTTAATATTGACATGCTCTGGAATATCTCTCCCTAATCTAGACATCATCCATGTCCTTCCCCTTGGTGAGTTCCCATGTGAAGTATTCCCGCCCACTTCTTCTGGCTCTGTGTAAATTTGCTCCTTTGCCCTTGAGTGGACCTACCCTTTCCCTAGCTACTCTCTTGCCCCACCTCCCTAGCAGAATATACTATCAGTTAATGTTTAAAACAGATGACTTTTGAGAATAGATTAACTCAGGTTTGTGGGAAAGATAAATGGATGAGGAAAAGTGAGCACATGGGATTATGACTTTTGCTGCTGAGTGATAAACCATTTAGAACTGTTTGTACTAAAAGCTTTGTTGTAAATGCTATCTAATTTTTTTGTAAACTCTCATGTTTGTCCACTAAATTTGTTTCTAGTATACATCTTGTAGTCTGTTAATTGTTGATGTCCTTGTGAAGTTGATTTTCATTTACTTCAGCTAACCTACTCTTTGTAATTCTGTGTCTAGACACTGGTCTTGGTACAGATTTAGCAGTTGCATTGGTAGTGAAGTTATTCATATTCTCAGTGGTCATGTGATGAAACTGATTGCAGCTTTGAGTTTTTTATCGAGTGTAATTTAACACAGAAATTCCAAAGTTGTTGTCAGTAAGTCAGTCCTTCTCCACAGTCTGCATTCTGAGGGGGAATCACTGGAATTGACGAATTTAAGGTTTTTTTAAACTAGTCTCACTGCAAATACTATGAAAATATTACTTTTCTGTTACTTGAGTTTAGTTTTTAATGTGCACTTAGCTATGAATACTGCTTTGTAAACTCCTGTGTTTGGAATCATCAGATATTTAAAAATAGAGGATTTTTGTTTTAAATTATTTTATCCATCTAAATCATGATTTTGTTCCAATATTTATCTAGTTTTATGCAAAATACATTTAAAATCAATTAATATGCCATTTCCTTGCATTATTTTTTCTCCATGAGAATTACTTGATATGATTGGTTGTTCTGACAGCTTGATGACAGTTTTATCTGCTTTAAACATTAACTAATAGTATATTTGACACCTGATTGCAAACAACATTGGATAGGTGGAGAGTGGGTGAAGGTTATGGGTTCATGTCACAGTGACTAGGAGAGGTTTCTTCAAGGTCAGTAGTGAATGCTATTGCTTCACCACTGAAACAAATTCTGGGCTACTGTGCCCTTTGCTCAATTATGTATATGTAGATTGTATAATACTTGATTGTATTCTTTAGCAAATGTCCCTGCCCTGTTACACAAGTTCATTAAAATAAATGTTATTTGACTGTAAGCTACCTATGAACTAAATTATTACTTTTAAGCAGTAATGCCAAAACAATGTACTGTGGATGTTGGAAATATAAAGGCCAGGTAACAATGGCGGAAAGAGAAACTGAATTATGATTTCAAGTCGATGACCATTCTATAGTTCTGATAAAAGGACATTGATCTGAAATGTTAGCCCTGTGTTGTCCTTTCTCAGTAGATCAAGTGATGACTTCCTACTGAATACCTCTAGCAATTTTTGTTTTTCTACTGTAATAATTCATTTTAGGCATGATTTTATTTGTCTTCTGCATTCAAAGATTAAATTAATTAATCTAGTTCTGATGTCAATGTTCTCACCATTGAATTCAGATGCAATATTGATGACATTTATTCAAGAATTTAATCCCTGAATTAATCAATGAGTATATGCAGTCTGTTTATCAAGTACAGTATGTGTTCCAAAACAATTATCCATAGTTAAATCCATTTGTCATTCAGCAATTATCATCTTCGCTTGTAAGGATCCCTTTATGTAAAAAAAACTTTCCAAGTTTAATTAGCAATTGTTATTCCATGGTGATCCCATTATATAAGAACAGTATGACCCAAAATCCATTCCATCAGATCTAGACAATTACTTAGTCCTAAAAATGTTTCCACTCTATCAACACCTGTTTTTTTTTGTTACTGAAATATTTTTAGTCCTGATAATACACTATTAATTTCTAAAATGGTACATATTATTCTGTCAGCTTATGGGATAATTGATTTTGAACACAAGAACACAAAGTAGGAACAGGATAAGGCCATCAGGCCCCTGCCATTCAGTATGATCATGGCCAATCTCTGCTGGTCACAACTCATCTGTGCCAGCTCCCCATGGCCCTGAATTCCTCTATTTTTCAAATATCTATCTATCTCCATCTTAAATATATCTGATGATCTGGCCTCCATACTTGGGGGCAGAGAATGCCAGAGATTCACTACCCTCAGAGGAAGAAAGCTCTGTGTACCTCAGTTTAAATTACCTGTACCTTATCTTGTAGCTATGTTCATGATTCTCCCACTAGTTAAAATCATGCAGATTGTCCCCTATGACCATTGTGATGCCACATAAACTTTGAAAGAACAGACATTGGTTGGAAGGAGCATAGGAAATCCAGCAACACCCCAGCCCCCCAACTAACCATGATATGCATGGATCCTTTAATATAGTCAAGACCATCTATAGCCCAAACACCAAGAGCCCATCCCAATAAGAGCCAAGAAGAGGATAGCTTATCAAGGATAGAGAGGCAGTTGGTAGCCACTGGAAGGAGCAGTTTAAAGAATTCCTGAACTGAGATTCTTAACACAAATGTACTTCACTCCATCTACCAGCAAACTATCTGGTCTAGACCAAAACAAAGCTGAAAAGGCCATATGTCCATTGTAAACTAACAGGACCTCTAGATTGGATGGTATCTCCACTGAAGTTCTAAAACTTTGCAAAGAATGTGAACTTTACACATTCACAGGCTCATCTCCCTGATCTGGAAAAAGGAGCAGACCCCAGATATGTCATAATCATGACCATCTTTAATAAAGGAAACCAATCCAATTGCTGTAACTCTCCCTGTTGTTGGTTACTGGGAACATCATTGCAAGGGCATTCCTTAGCTGTCTCCTCCCAGTGACTGAAGAGCTATGCCCGGAATCACAGTGATCACCATACTGTAAGGGTAATGCAAGGAATAGTATCAGTGAAGGCAGACATTGATAATGAAACTTACCACTGTTTCCAATGTGCCAACACAGCCTATGGCTGCAAAAATAACTGTTTGAAGACCAAGACCCAAAACTTGGCATAAAGCTCATAATCTACCAAGCAGCACCTCTGTGTATGCTTCAGAGACATGGATTACCTGCAATGGGCAACTGTGTCACTGGAGACCTACCACAAACATTGTCTCCACAGAATCCTCTAAGTTGTAGAGTTGTACAGCACAGAATTGGCCTTTTGGCCCATCACATCCATGCCGATCTTTTTGACCATCTCTATTAATCTCATTTGCCCATACCTTTCTATACCTTGTCTTTTTAAGTGTCAGTCTAAATGCCTCTCAAACATAGTAATTGTATCTGATTCCTCCACCACCTTCTCTGGCAGTGCATTCCAGATATCAACCATTCTCTGTGATTTTAAAATGAAACTTATTCCTCAGATCGCTTTTTAAATCTTCTACCTTCCACTGAAATGATAAGCAAATCAACCTTGGTATCCTTTCCCTGCCCAACTACCCCGCTCAAAATGGAGGCGCATTCTCAATGGTACTCACTTAAGATATTTTCATCAGGAATATGCGGAAGCTTATTGAAAATACTAGAGACCACTCCACCTCTCATACCCCGTCACGTATCTCTTGTTTCTCATGTACCAGAAACTGTGGATCTCACATTGGCCTTATTGGCTACCCTGGAACTTGAGTGGAAGCAAATCATCCTTGACCCTGAGGGTCTGCTACAAAAGAAATTATGGACCCTATTTTCTAAGGTGTTGTTGACTATCTCCTTTGCAATTCAAGCTGTGGGACAATGAAAGCTAAATAAACTACTAAAGATCACAGAACTTCTCAAGATATCAAATGTTATTGCTATTCAATCTATAATAGTATTTACTTTGTGGTTTTTATTGCTGAGCTATTTAGTATTCTCCCATAAGTACATATTGAACTATTTTCATGACAACCAACAGATTTCATGGTTGGTGTAACTGGTGTCAACCCACAAGTGATAAGATTATTTTTACATTCAATTTACCATATTGGAATTTGAACTCGTATTGTTTGAGTATGGTGTATAACAATTAAGCTGCTATACAATGTATCATCAAAAACCAAGGCAATATAAATGCTTTTTGTTAAACTTGTTTTAAAAAAAATACTCTTCACATCCTATCAGAACCCATTCACTTTACAGTCAATGAAGATTTTTTTGAACACCCATTTAAACACAACAAACTCATACATACAGCAATGTGGCTGTGACCAGATAATCTGTTTTTATAATGTTGGTTGAAAGATAAATATTTCCCAGGACACCTTGAACAACTCCAGTGGCCTTCATTGAAAGTGTGCCAGGATTTTGTTTTAAGTTCATCTGGAGGAACAAATGAGATCTTGGTTTGGTGTCTCATATAAAAGATGGCATCTCCAACTCTAGTGCACTGAAGCATCAACCTCTCTGTGTGCTCATGTCTGTGGGGTGGGACTTAAACCTTACCAGAACTTTCCATTTCAGAGATAAAAGCGCTACCAACTGAGCCACATCTGACATACATAACGATCTCCCAACACAAGTTGAGTGGGACACTGAAAGAATGCCAGAGGGAAAATGGCAAAAATATGTTGGACAGGAATTGCATTCAGGAAGCATTTTCCACATTATGGATGACTATGTAGTGATGCCACTGTCACAGATTTGCAGATAAATCCTGGATGATTTATAATTTATGACTAAACATACAACTAATCCACAGGAGGGCAGCAAACATTTCATTATCAAAGAGGCCAACAAACTACAAAATATGAATAAAGTGATTTCATATTTCTCTTATTGTCAGGATTACATTTTTAGAGTGACTTTAGAGTGCTTTCCTTCCTTATCCATCTGTAGTTGGTACATCAAAATTAGTTTAAGAAATAGACAGAAATATTTTGGGATAGCACATTTTAATGGAATCAATGGTTTCAATTAATAATAGCTGAATATTTACAGTGAAAAGCTAAGAAGAATTATTATTTAACAGTGGTGCAGTAGTTGAATTTAGATCCACTTAAGCATAATGGTGGTTAATAACAGAAATATTGAGATTATTATTGGATATATTTCAGCTTATTTAAAATCTCATCAAAATAGCTTATGCATTCATGAATCTTAAATGATTTGGCCTTACTTTGTTTCTTGCAGAAAACACAAATTAAATAAAATTAGTCCTATCCTATATGTCACTTTTTACTCAAACATAAATTAAGGAAAAAACCATGACAAAGTACTACTTGATTATAACTATTTAATTTTCCATGCGATGCTGGAGATGGGAGAAAACCTGCAAAGCCAAATGTCTTTTTTAAAGAGGTGGGTGATAATAAAAGTTTCAAAACATTTTGGGGCAGTTCCTGAGAAGAGGATTCATTCACATGAGCAGCAGGAAGGAAGGGTGTGTTGGGTGGGTCAGGGAAATGTGGTGAGAGGAAGGAATTGGAAAGTTATTGGAAATGAGGATAAGGGAGGAGGAGCAGAATACTGAAGCATTTAATGTTTCAAATCCATGGACAGTCATTTGGAAAGCCTGAAACATAACTTATGCTTTACTCTCTCCAGAAATGCTGCCTGACTTGATTTTCAGCATTTTGTCCTTTTATTTCAGACTCCCAGCATCTGTACCTTCCTCCTTTCCATGGAAAATGTCACAAGTAAATCAATTGTTTACACTAGTGTTGCCTTGTTCAGTAAGTTGTCTCCAAAATGGCAAATGCATGTGTGTGTCCTCTCATAGTACAGCACATGGGATCAAGTTGAGACCAGGTTAAAGCAGGGTTAATGTTGAGAGCAGTTAATTGCAGTAAAGGGAGAAATGGAGGGAAGAGAATTAAGGATATGTGTAGAACTGGAGAAACAAGAGACTACAGATGCTTGAATCTGGAGCAAAAATAACTGCTGGGAGAACTCAATGGGTCAAGCAGCATCTATGGAGGCAGAAGTGATGGTTGACATTTCAGGTTGAGACCCTACCTCAGAATCAGGATTGGGGGGTTAGTATATAAAAGTGGTAGGTGATAAGTGTAATCAGATGATGAGGGGAATGATGGACAGATGGCTCCAGATGGTGGGAAGGATGAAAAAGATGAATAAAGAGAACCTGGGTGAACTGGAAAATTCATTGAATATTGAATTTTTAAATTTCAGGTAACCCAAACCCCCTGTGTTCCTTTCCCACTCCCACCAGCCCACCCAGGTTCTCCCTTTGTTCACCTTTTCCATCCCACCCCCTCCCCCACCTGACTCTATCTGCCCACTTTTTCCTTCTTCATCTGGTTCCACCTATCATCTCCCAGCTCCTGTCCCACCCCTCCTCTGACTTTCTATATACTGACCACATTTCCTTCTCCTCCCTCAGTCCTGATGCTGGGTCTCAGCCTGAAAGATCAAGCATCCTTTTTGCCTCCACAGATGCTGCTTGACCTGCTAAGTTCTTCCAGCAGTTTGTTTTTTGTCAAATCAGTTCAACACACAGCAATGAGGAACTATGCTTAATGGGAGGCAGGAGGTTATTAACCTGCGAGGTTGTCAGTTGGTATCACAGTGGTCTGTTCTGGAACATTTTTGATGTAAAAATAACTGGAGCCATAAGTTTCAAGAATAGTGACTATGTCTGCAATTAATATGGTTAATTAAGAGGGTTGACTCCAAAGCTACAAAGGACAAACCACACAGAGATTGAAATATAGTCAGGGCTTGGTCTGAAAAATGCCTGAAAGTGATGAAAGCAAATTAGATGTTACAGTATAGTTAAAAAATAATATAGAGGTGAAATGGTGAGTTTAATCATTTATAAGTCATTGTTGTTACCACATTAAAAATACCTTTCTGATTACCACTGCATAAATATAGGCAGACGTGCTGAACAACTATTAAAAATGAAGTAAAAGTAACAACTGAAGCTAAATGAAATCCTCAAATTAATTACACACACATGTCCAGAACAAAATTAGGTAAACTGTTGCAATAATCTGTAGCAAAGAACCAGGTATCATGTGAATAACTGAAACATGCCCTGGCTGACTTGATTTGGGGAGCCTGTATTAATTCTAAGGGGTTGAACTAAACAACAGAAGTTAAAGTAAACATGTATAGATCCTTGGTTGGAACACAAAAAAACTAAACTGTTTATTATATAAAAAAAAGTACACTTTTCGACAGGATCTTGGAAATGGTTGGCATCCACCACTTAGAATAAGACAGTCAAGAGCCATGTGGGGGCAGAACTGCATCAAAGTTCTCCCTCCATATTATATAGCCACTTGATTTGGGAATGTTTTGCTATTCATTCATCATTGCTGGATCAAAATGTTGGAGCTCCCTACCTAACACTTCTGTGAAAGACCTTCACCAAATAGATTGCAGCTATTCAAGAAGCCAGTTTATCACAACACCCTTCAGGGCAATTAGAATGCTGAGCATGCCAGTCGTGGCACCTCCTGTGAATGACAAAGTAAGGTGTTGAGGTAAATAGTGTGGAGAGGTTTAATAGGAAGCTGAATAAGCACCTATTAAGAGAGCAAGGTACAGAAGGAAGTGATGATGATGTTTGATGAAGAAGGATGTGAGGGAGCTCTTAGGGAGCATACATCTCATCATGGGCCTTTACAGCACAGAAGCAAGCCATTAAGCTCCAATCATTTTCATTGATGGTGAAAGATGATCTGGATGGACTCTAGTTCTATTTTATCTCACAATTTTCTTGGTGGAGTAGAAAAGATGTTTGATTGGGAAGAACTTTCTGAATAGGTTGGGGAGTGTGGGAGTTCTGTCAACAAATAACCTCATAATCAAAGAAAATGTTACCAAGTAGAGGTGGGGTAGTTCAAAATGTATGGCAGCCTGAAACTAGTAGGATGATGCGCCTCAGGACCAGATTTATGTGCAATATATATAAGCTTATACTTTGCTGCAGTATTGAGGGAATATAGTACAACCAGAGATACTGGGCCAGATCCCGCTGATGTTTGGCAGTTATTCCAGCATTTTTGACCTCCCATTGTGCTCCCGATTTAGCAAATGAAAACAGGGGCGGTTCCTGTGAGTCCAGTCACATCTAGCCCCTCAGTTCTAGTACATACGTGTTCTTTTTCAGATGTTTGCCAGTTTTCATTTAAAAAGGAAGTGAAACTGTAGATTGTTTATTTCCCTTTTATTTTAATTAATATTATTATTATACTTTACCAAGTTTTGTGTGTGTTTTAAATAAATGTATTATTTTTAAATTGTGTAATCTTTAATTAAAACAAAATGTGTTACAAATGTTTCTAAATGTCCAAGATCATCAGAGATAGCACAGGCAGGCAGTCTGGGGCTGGATCTCAGTTTCTAGCACTCGAGGCCTAATTGCCACTCCTTCTGAGGATGAATGCAGCAGCAAGGCCAACGGCACATTGAGATTGTGTGGCTATGTGCAACCACAGGCTTCCTGTGGGTGGGAAATGCAAGGCATGGTTGACTCAAGCACAATCTGGCTCATTGTCTTCCAAATGAGAAATTAAACCAAGGTGCTCTGTGCTCTCTCAAGTGGATATTAGAAGTCCTATGGCACTATCTTGAAGATGTGCAACAAATTATTTATTCCTCAAGCAACACTTGTAAAATACATTGTTTTATCAGTGGAGCCTGCCATCATTTAACATGTTGATTTGGTTGCTATGTACCAGTAGCAGCTGTACTTTAAATGCTTTGGAACATCCTGAGGTTGTGAAAGGTGGTGTATAAATGAAAGTTCTTGCTCTTTTTTGAAAAAAACTACCTTGCATTCCATCTCTTGCAAGACCAGGTACAGGTACAATACCAATAGCATGCTGAAACTATTTGCCTTTTTTTTAACAAATATCAAATATATTTTGACAACTAGATCATTATCCAGTAACTGATACACCATGACCAGTAATGGTAGAAATAAGATAAAACTTATAATCCACCTCCTCTGCATCAGAATACCTTCAAAGTGATAAACACAATACACACTGCCTGTAGCAAAATTGAGTTCACACAGTTTTGACAAACCAGTGATATAATCTTCCAAGATTTAATATAGACTGTAATCAAATCATCCTGGAATCTGTTATGTAAAAAAGCAATTATGCATATTGCTTTAACCTGATTATAGAATCATCAAAGTAAGTTTTAACAATATTTTTAATGTTATATCTAAGGAATTTGACATTGTACAATGAGTTACTGAAACCCTTACGAATGATGCTATTGGAATCCACAAACAATATCCTAAAGTTTTGCTACAATTTTCCTGAACAGAGTTTTCTTCGAGATTTACTCAAGAAAGCAAATAGGCCCTTTGATGAAGTGAAACTGGAGGAGTATACCCTGACTACGGTAAGAGTAAAATCCTAATAGTTTGCTACTGCAAAAGTTTACTGAAAACATTATAATTTGTTATGAAACCTCTGTGGAATGGCTTTTGTAATTAGCATGAATTTTGATATTTAGCAAATAAAAATCGATGCTATAACAATATTAATTATAGAATTAATAGCAATCACAGTGGAAATTCACAGCAGTTTAACAAGATGAGAATCCAGGTGCAAAGGGACTTGGGAATCCTAGTTTAGGATTCCCTTAAGGTTAACTTGTAGGTTAACACGATAGTACCATAGAACCATAGAACAATACGGCACAATACAGGCCCTTCGGCCCACCATGTTGTGCTGACCTTCAAACTACACCTAAGGCTATCTAACCCCTTCCTCCCGCATATCCCTCTATTTTAAATTCCTCCATATACTTATCTAACAATCTCTTGAACTTGACCAACGTATCAGCCTCCACCACCACCACCCCAGGCAGCGCATTCCATGCACCAACCACTCTCTGGGTGAAAAACCTCCTTCTGACATCTCCCTTGAACTTCCCACCCATTACCTTAAAGCCATGTCCTCTTGTACTGAGCATTGGTGCCCTGGGAAAGAGGCGCTGGCTGTCCACTCTATTCCTCTTAATATTTTGTATATCTCTATCATGTCTCCCCTCATCTTCCTTCTCTCCAATGAGTAAAGCCCCAGCTCCTTTAGTCTCTCCTCATAATCCATACTCTCTAATCCAGGCAGCATCCTGGTAAATCTCCTCTGCACCATTTCCAACACTTCCACATCCTTCCTATAATGAGGTGACCAGAACTGGACACAGTACTCTAAGTGTGGTCTAACCAGAGTTTTGTAAAGCTGCATCATTACTTCATGGCTCTTAAACTCGATCCCACGACTTATGAAAGCTAACATCCCATAAGCTTTCTTAACTACCCTATCCACCTGTGAGGCAACTTTCAGTGATCTGTGGATATGAAGCCCCCAGATCCCTCTGCTCCTCCACACTGCCCAGAATCCTGCCATTGACCTTGTACTCCACCTTGGAGTTTGTCCTTCCAAAGTGTACCACCTCACACTTCTCCGGATTGAAGACCATCTGCCACTTGTCAGCCCAGCTCTGCATCCTATCAATATCTGTATCTATCAATACGGTAGTAAAGAAGGTAAATGAAATGTCAGCATTGATTTTGAGAGGACTAGAACATAAAAACAATGATGTACTGCTGAAGCTGGTCAGACCATATTTGGAATATTATGAGCAATTCTGCGCCCCATATGTAAGGAAGGATGTGCTGGTCTTGGAGAGGGTCCAGAGAAGGTTCACGAGAATGATCCCAGGAATGAAAAGCTTACTGTATTAGGAGAGTTTGATGGCTCTGGGCCTGTACTTGATGGAGTTCAGAAGAATGTGGGGGGGGGGGGGGGGGGGGGAAGGGAGTCTCATTGAAACATACCGAATACTGAAAGGCCTGGATAGAGTGGATGTGGAGAGGATGTTTCCATCAGTAGGAGAGTCTAGAATCCGAGGGGGCAGCCTCAGAATTAAGGGACGTGAGATGAGGAGGAATTTCTTCAGCCAGATAGTGGTGAATCTGTGGAATTTGTTGCCACAGAGGGCAGTGGGGGCCAAGCCATTGGGTGTATTTAAGGCAGAGATTGATAGGGTCTTGATTGGTGAAGGAGTTAAAGTTTATGAGGAGAAGGCGGGAGAATGGGGTTAAAAAAATCAGCCATGATTGAATGGTGGAGCAGACTCAATGGGCTGAATGGCCTAATTCTGCTCCTAAATTTATGGTTTTATAATCATATGAGGAATTCACTTCATGAAAAATATCCATGTTTACAAACCATAAGTAATTCAGAAAGCAAGCAAAAAATAAACACATTCACCCATCTTAAAGATGATAACTTTTTGATTGAATAAAAAATTAGTTCAGCATTTTCACACTAGATATCAGCCTGTACTAATCTTTACATCATTGGCATTTGACAATGGACATATAAACACAAGTGGAAAAAAAATGAAGAATAACTGACCCACCCAAGTGTCCAATAAGAAATGGTACAGCCTGCTCCTCTAGGAAACCAGCTTCAAAGATATAGCTAAAAAACTAAATGAATACCTCAGACAATTGCTTATCAACTTCAAAACATGAAACTATTTACAGAAAATAATAGTTATTAAGCAGAACAAGAGATTAGCTTTCAATTCTTTGTATGTCAACACAAAGTTAATAAATGAGCATTACTGATAATTAGCAGAAATATTATTTTTGCAGTAAACTTTCCAACTTGGTTCTCTCAGGGAAATAAATCATGAAACTTGGGCCCGACCTTAACTGGTTGGAAAATTATACAAGAAACATCCAAAATTACATAGTCCAATTAGGTTCCTTATAGGCAAAGTGGTGTTGGAAATAATCTGTTTTCTGTATTTATACATTAAAATCATGTGAATAATGGGACTGATAAAAGAGCCTTGCGGTACATACCGGTGAAGGTGAGATAAAATGTAACAATATACTGCACAATGTTACCCTATAAAGGGACCTTGACAGGGCATGGTTAAACAATACTTGAGGCAATACTTGAAGGGGTAGGAGAAGCAGTAATGTTAGAACGGAGGTAACCATGGTCCAGATTTTGAAGAGAAATTTGTATTTATTTACTACTTTCCATTGAACAAAATTGGAGACTAGATTTCAAAAAGTACATTACTCCAAAATTAAGGTGATTTGGTGTTTCATGAGGTGTGAAATGTACTATAAATAGAAATTTCTTCCTTTCCTCTTTAATAGTTTAAATCTCAGAAATAAGTATGTTTGGTTTGACCTCCTTATTAAATATGAACTTCCATACAAAAATTTCATGGCAAGTTATCATATACATCCCACATCACAAAGCACATGTGGTGTTGGAGTGAATGTGATGAGATTCTTCCAAATTTTTTTTCTCTCTGCTGCTTTAATTGATCCTTGTAATTCATGAACTCTACATAATGCAAATTGGAACTCTAATCAATATTCCCTGGTTAACGATTAACAGTGATGACTGCTCCATCAGTGAACTGATGAGATCTTCAGGATTCAGGCATTGAATACACTGCCTCTCCAACCCTGCAGATAATTTCTAATCAGAGCATGAAAACACTGTGTAGTCTTTAGGGACCAATTTCTTTGAGATTGTCCCCACAACCACCTGTGTGGTGCTGTTTGTTAGCATAGTTACATCATCGTTGACATTTCTATTATCCGTTAACTCCTGTAGTACTCTAATTTTGCCATTTCTGCACACAACCTTCTCCAGGGAGAAAATTATTTTTCTGGGCATAATGAAACAGACCTTAATTAAACTCCCATTTTTTCTTGGGCATCCTTTGACATTATCTAAGCTGCCAAAATCAACCTTACATTGCTAAAAATCTTACCAATGCTCTTAATAGGCTAACCCTTGTGTATGTGAAACAAAAACAGAAAATACTGAAAGCAAGTCAGGCTTGAAACATTAACTCTGTTTCTCCATAGATGCTGCCTGACCTGTTGTGAGTTGCAGCATTTGTTTGTTTCAGATTTCCAGCAACTGTGATTTGTTTATTTTTTGATGGGTGTAGGCAGACTGTATAACCACAATCAGAACATGTATAATTCCTACTTAAAACAGTCTCCACTAATATCATTCATCCATCCATCCCACCAATTGGTAACCTATGTACCACAGTGGATATGCAACTCTAGGTATTTCATGACGGTAATTCAGCAGCTGGAAATCCTACAAACTGATACATATTAGGGGTTGGGATCCTCGTGGACCAATATCTTACATCCACATGAATTGTTCATACATTGGTCGAAGCACATCTCAGAGTGACCACCATATGTTCACTTCCATGTCCTTTATTCATTGAAACTATAGCCTTTGAAGCATGTATAATGTTAATTAATCTGTTTCATTAATTATTTAGGCCTTGTGTTCCAGATAATATTAAAATTAATAATGTAGATGAGTGTTTTTATTTCTGCTTTTAAAAGTTTATGTTAACGGTTCTCAATAAATGCCTCCATTTGTATTGATGCTGTCTAGGATAGCATGCATTACTATGACTAAATATTTACTTTTTTTTTCTATTAATTAATTAAAAATGTTACATCTAAATGTCTACCTCTTATCCATATTGGTCAACTTCCTCTATTGCAAAGTATAATTTGCCATGAACATTTGATTGTTTTATTCAAGTTCTGAAAACATTGAGCCATGGGATAAGCAAAATATATCACTCATACCCATTTTTCAAAAAGGTTGATAATGAGAGTTTACTTTGCTCTCTTCCAATGATTTTGTTTGTATTTCTTCCTGAGTTCACCTAATTTGTATCACAGTACTTTGCTCTGAGTCTAAAGCAGAGATTCTTAAACTACATAGATTGGGATGGGAATAGAGGATGGGGTAGGCAGAGGCTTTGGGTCTGATGTGAACCATACAGCTTATTAAATCAGAAGCGGCATGTCAAAAATATCAATTTCTTTAAACTTTAAGAAACTGAACAGTTTAATTTTCAGTTCAAGAATGAATATATACCAATGCAGACATACACCATTTAATCTCAGCACAGTGGAGATTATGAACCTGAATTTATGCAAATTTCTAGAAATGGAGAATTAATTGCTCAGGGTAATCAGTTGTTAGTTGCTGGCAGTGGTTCTGATTGGCCCAACTTCAACTTTAGAAAAGTAGGATGATGTCTGCTGTGGTTTTAATTGCTAATCAATCCTACTAAAGCAGAAAGTGACACAAGGCTATCTTCATATCTGCCTCAGGTAAACTTTAGGTCAGCAGTTTCTTACTTTTCTACTGACCTAGATTATCCATGCCTGAGTTGATATCTGCACTATCCTGTCGTAGCATTCAGATCACCTTCATTTGATATATAATTGCCATTACTGTGACATTTGAGAATGATAATTATGAAAGAAAGGAGGATTCTTTGAAGGATACAGATGGGATGTTGCTCCTGTGGAATGAACAGGTAGAGCAGAGTAAAAGAAAAAAAATATACAATTAGGATCTTCGGGTTTAGGCTCAGTAACTCTAACAAAGATAGCCGACTGCACTACAATATCTGTGCTTAAATTCTTCCATGAGGGAGCATGAAACTGAGAAAATGTTATAATTCACTAGGAGACCAAATATCTTGATACCAAAGATAATCCAAGAGATTTGTTACCAAGTAAAGTCTCTTGCAACAGAAAAGTCAGATGAAAATATCAAAAAGATTCTGTTGACTGTCCCAACCAAAATTCACAAACAAGAATCTGGAAATTCAGAGAGAAATACTACACGTCTTTGATCAATTCTGAATCCAAACTTGATCATCATTTCTTTGATCAATGCTACTTGGTTTTATTGGAATACATGGAAAATATTTCACGTTCATTGAGCAAGCTGTTCTTTGCAAGGTAAGACATGTAACTTTGTTATCATGTAATAACCCCTACTCAGGGAAAAAAAAACTTTCCTCTACAGTGTATGTGAGACACAATGAAGTTCTCAACATTGCTTTATTGTAGACCATGAAATGTCATTCGAGGAAGCTAAGAAAGTCATTTAGTAGCACTTGTCCCCATTCTTCAAAAAATTCAATGAGAATTTTCTAAGGGAGAGGGAAATGAATTGCAAGATTTCATTGAACTTAAGATCCAGTTTCTGGACACTTGGCAGCAGGGTTTAACATTGTTGAGAGTTAAAAGATCACTAACACTGCTCTGGTTGCTTTAAGAGACAGTTTTTAAGTTATGTCACCATTGATTCTGATTCTCAAATGGAACATAGAACATAGAACACAGGAACAGGCCCTTTGGTACATGATATCTGTGCTGTCATGATGCCAAATTAAACTAATCCCATCTCCCTGCATGTAATCCGTATCCTCCCATTCCATAAATGTTCATGTCTAAATGCCTCTTAAACTCCACTATCATGTCTGTTTCCACCACCACCCTGGCAGCGTGTTCCAGACACCTACAGCGCTCTGTGTAAAACAAACCTGCCCTGTACTGCTCCTTTAGTTCCAATAGCTCCTTACCTAAAAAGGGCATCAAAACAACTTGCCATTCAATGTATCTTTAATGGTATTTTCATCATTTTCAAGCTATTATTGAAGAGCAAGGCACCTAGAAGATTCAAGGTAATGAAGCAAAGTCAACATGGTTTTGTGAAAGAGAAATCATGCTTATTGGAGAAGTGACATGTGCTGTCGATAAAAGGGAAGCAGTAGGTGTATTATACGTGGATTTCCAAAAGGCATTTGCTAATGTGCTGCAGCAAAGGTTAACATGGAAAATAGTAGCTCATGCTGTAGAAGGTACCATAGGAATGGATAGAAAATTAGTTGGCTAATAAGAAACAGCGAGCAGACATAATTAATTTTCTGGTTGGCGAGATTTGATGAGAGATGTGCCAGAGGGATTGGTGCTTTTTACGATTTATATAAATAACTTGGATGGAGGGTTCAAAGGTATGGTTGCTAAGTATGATGGTGATGCATAGATAGGTAGAAAAGTAGGTTGCAAAGAAAACATAAGGAGGCTACAAATGAATATAAATAGGTTAAATAAGTGGTCAAAGATCTGGCAATGTGGGGAATTGTGAAATTGTCCATTTTAGCAGAAAGAATACAAAATAAGTATGTTATCTAAATGGTGAGGCATTGCAGAGCTCTGTGATGTAGAGAGATCTAGGTGTCCTAGTGCATAACTTACAAAAGCCTAGTATGCAATTGCACCAAGTAATTAGGAAAGCTAATAGATGTAATTATTTACTGCAAGAGGAATTGAACTAGGGTGGTTACACTTCAGTTACATAAGGCATTGATGAGTCCACACCTGGAGTCCTGTGTGCTGTATTAGTTTCCTTAAGGAAGGATGTTACTGCAATGGAAGCAGTTCAGAGGTTTACTCAACCAATTCCCAGAATGGGTTGGGTTATCTCAAAAAGTTGGACATATTAGATTTGTATCTTTGTGTTCCTGCTTATCCCCCCTCTGGCAGCTGTCTCCGGCCTTAACACTTCACTCCCCACCACCACCCCCCCCCCCACCTTGCTCCATCTGCCTCTCAATTTTTTTCTGTTTCTTTGCCTTCCTCTATCTCTCATTCACCTGCCACTATCTCCCAACTCCACCCCCGCTCCCCTCCCCTATCTGGCGCAACCTGCCTGCCATTTCTCACCCCTCCTCAGTTCACCAACCACTTCGGACTCCTGTCTCACCACTCCTTCTCCTCTTTATACTGGCCATCTCACCTTTCCACTCTCAACCGAAATGTTGACAGTTCCTTTCCTCCCACAGATGATGCTCGACCTGCTGAGTTCCTCCAGCAGATTGTCAGTTACTCCAGACTCCAGCATCTGCAGTCTGTGTCTCTAGACTTGCATCTGCTGGAGTTCAGAAGTGCGAGAGGCAATTTGATTGAAACGTGTAGAAACCATGAGATATCTTAGCAGGGTGATTTTGAGGAGGATGTTTGCTCATGTGGGAACTGGTGATCACTGATTAAAAATAAGGTGTCACCATTTTTGTCAGAGATGGACTGTGATTTACTCTCTTAAGAGATCATTAGTCTTTCCAATTCTCTTCCTCAAAAGGCAGTGGAAACAGAGTCTTTGAATATTCTTAAGGCAGAGAAAGATAGCTTCTTTATAAGCAAGAGTATGAAGGAGTACTGGGATCTTGGGAAGTATGTTGGGGATCAGCATTAATGCGATAAACTTGATGTGTCAAATGGTCTCCTGTGTCAAAAGAAAATGTATGAAAATATGCAGGTATGTGGAGTTGATGGTGCAATCAGAACAACTATGATCTTACAATCATGGAGAGATACAGCATGGAAACAGGGCCATCAACTCATCAGTTCCACACTGACCATTGACCACTCATTTGTTACACTAATCATACATTGATCCCATTTTTCTTTATTCTCCCCACATTCTCTTCAACTCTTCCCAGACACTATTTCATAATTGAATCTCTCCAAAGTAAAGACAGTATTTCACAAATTGTCTGGCAATGAATAGACTAAACGTTTCTGCTGAGATTGGGTGTTCTATCAGATGTTACTGTTGAGTCTAGAACATAGAAACAAGCCTTTTGACTCAACTGTTCTGTGCTCCCCAGAACACTCTTCCTGCATCCCTTCATCAAACTCTTTTCGAATGCTCTTCTACTCCAGATTTGTGTGCTTTCTGTATTGTTCTAACTTCCTTATAAATACAGTACATCTATGCTACTTGCTGCAACTACTTGTTTCACATATATCTTTCTGGCAACTTCTCCAATGTCTCGGTATCCTTTTTAGAATATGGAGATAAGAATGTTCACAGAACTCCAAATATATTCAATATATTTAACATAACTTATCTGTTGTTTGAGTTCAACCTCTCCAGAAATGAACTGCCTTTTTTTTAATGGTCTTAATAACCTGTTTCAATACCTTTGGTGATTTATGTACCTGTACTATCATTTACACCACTGCCCACAGATTCTTCTTATCCTGCCAAAACACATTGATAATTTGAATTCTGGAATCAAAATTTGTGGAGACACTAAACTGGGAGTTATAGATAATAGGAATGTGAAAAAATACACAATGTTTTGTAGCCAGCTTGCTGTACATTCTGCCATGTGGACCCTCAACTTGGTTATTAGCTCCATGCCACAAATTTACCCCTATTTGATTTCTGGGATAAATACTCTCAAAATATTCTCTGTGGTGTAACCTATTAATCAATTTACCATCAATACTTATGCCTCTTTATCTGATATGAACTAAAATAGAAGTGGCATTTTTTTGTGAATTTTGGACTCATGGAAATATGATTTCCATGCAGGAACTAGGACTGATAGAATGTAAAGGAAAATGCACGTACATCCTTTTTTCAGTGCGCTAGTCATCTCCTGGAGACTATGTGCTCACACCTCCTCTGATGGCTTTTTTTCCCAGATATTATTTGTACATGACTGATACCCACAAGCTAGTTGACAGTTAGTCAATGAATGCCAAGTATATCCAACTCAATTTATCTGCCAGCCATGAAGTTAGTCTATTTAGGTGGAGCAGAGGCATAATGAAATCATAGAAAAACTGTCCATGGATTGATGAAATGACACCTGGATTACTGCATACAGTTTAATCTTGTTGGAAAACAGTTCACTGATTCCTAGGATGGGGTTGTCTTTAAGGAAAAATTGAGAAGATTGGATTCTCAGCTCCCTGAAGGATGTTTCCCCTAGCGGTGGAAATTAAGTACCAGAGGAGTCTCAGGAAAAAGGGTCAATCACTTAAGACCACTTAAGGGTTGAAGAGAAATTTTTTTCTCATAGGGTTGTGAATATTCAGAATTTACTTCCTCGAAGTTGTGATGCTGTGTAATTAAATATTGGGTGATCAAGGATGAGATAGATTTTTGGAACACGGGAATAGAGGGTTTAATGATCGGACAGGAAAAGGGAGTTGAGGCCAAGATCAGATTGGTCATGATTTTATGTCATGGCTTAAGTAGGAATTGCCTATACCTGCTCCTATTTCATATCTTCTAGATGAATTATGTCTCTTCCCCAGCACCTGCTCCCCCAACCACCTCATTTTTGGCTGGGGTACCAAAACAAAGCAGTTATTTGGCAAAAATTCAATGACAGATGGTGGAATATGCAAAGCAATTTAAAAATTGGTATTTAAAAGTTAATCCATGTGTGCTGGCATCTTGTACAGATCTATAGCAAGACTATATTCTTCCTGCTGCATACCATATGCCAGCCATAAACATTGTATTGAGATCAATGTCTCACTAGGCATAAACGTGCTACCAACTGCGCACACAAGTGATGCAAAAAGAGACTGCAGATGCTGGAATATGGATCAAACGATAAACTACTGGAGGAACTTACCGGGTTAGACTGCATCTGTAGATGGAAATGGACAGCCTGGACCAGATGAAGGGTCTCAACCCGAAAAGTCACCTGTCTGTTTCCCCCTACAGATGCCGCCTTACCCGCTGAGTTCTTCCAGTAGTTTGTATTTTGGTTTAATGCAATTGTGACCTGGAATTAATAAATTGGAGGTTGAACAAGGATAGGAAATTGTCAAATGGAATAATTTGTTATAAACATACTGGTTCATTGAGATGTAAATGACTATAACATAAATTTTAAATATCAAACTATCATTGATTAATTTCTTTATCCGCTGATTGTGCTCTTATGACAGGAAAACCCTTGATCACCTAATGCAATATTTTGTTTTTGAAAATTTGAACATATTTATGTTTTCTGAAGAGGATAAATATTTGATCCATTTTAGGAAACTTTCATTTTTTATTTTTTAAGCTCAAATTGTTTGATTCAAATAATGATGGAAAGCTGGGACTGGGCGAAATGGCCAGGTATGTGATTTTAAATATACATTTTGTTCATTTAAATCAAAGAACTTTATGTAATGTAGGTAGATAAACTACATATGCGCTTTTTTGAATAGGTTACTTCCTGACAAAGAGAACTTTCTCCTCAAATTTCAGGTAGGTACTACTATATTTGTATTGAAAAGGAAAAATCTATCAAACATGCACAAGAATAAGGGGTTCTGTACACTTTGGCAAATAGGACCTTGGCCACTACATTCCACAATTCAACCCTTTATCCTCAACCTTTCATGACACATAAAACTGTAGATTATATGATATGCATGAACTGTCTGCAATTGTTGTTCTTTTTATTACTGTCATCCTAATTTCATCACATTTTCAGTCATGCCAGAAATTTGCTTATTGATTTGTTTTTGTTGGAGTCTTGTAGTATCTACCTATAGGGTGGGCAGCAGTCTGCTCTTCATAGCATATTTAATCACACATCACCAATCTCAAGCCAACTCAGTATCAGTCTACAGTAGAAAAGTGATCTATTTAAACATAACTCTCTCTAACTACTTATTCTTTCACCTTCTTAACACACTAAATAATCTGCTGGAGAAACTCAGTAGGTTGAACAGCATCTGTGGGAGAGGGGAAGGTATTGTTGACGTTTCAGATCAAAATGTTGACAATTCCTTTCCCCTCACAGATGCTGCTCGACCCACTGAGTTCCTCCAGCAGATTGTTTGTTGCTCCAGATTCCAGCATCTGCTGTCTCTTGTGTCTCCACTATTTGTTTTAACTACATCAATGGTCTCTTAATAACCTCCAGATTGCCTTCAGCAATTTCAAGGGTTCATTCATATCATATATTTTCAGAAGCCTTAAATGATCCTGGAATCAGGTGTTACATATTGATTGACTGTCTTGCTATATGATTGCTGAGTTTTTTTTTCTCATTCTTTAGGGGGTGAATATGTCCTCAAAAGAATTCAATGATATCTTTGATTATTACGACCAGGTAATTTTTCTAAAATGTCGTACTTTAGCTAGTGTCTAAGTTGTCTGATTGTGCTGTCCCACAGACCAGTCATACAACAGCCTGACAAATGTACTGAGAGTATTATTCCATAGAGGCAACATGCCAGACCCTTCCTTCACAAACCCTTCATGCATTCTATCCCACTGGCAGGAAAGATCCACCTTCAGGAGGGTTGGGGGTTTGGGAGAAGGTACAGTGGTATAGCTAGATGCAAGTACTCTGGAGGTCCTCAACAATGACTCTAGATCCCCATGAAGTTTATGCCATTGGGTGAAATATGGCAGCGATGTCCTTCAGGACTGAGCCAATGGAGTTGCTATCGAGCCACTTGATAATAAGCATTTATGTCCCCAGCCCAGTGCACATCTTGTGCCCTTATTACTCTTTGTTTGTTCTGTGTATTGTTCTCTATGAAGTTGTACTGATTCATCAACTAAGGTAGCAAGGGGAGGAGGTTTGCGCACTTGTGTTTGACAAGCAATGTGTTGCTGCAGAAGCAGAGTGAAGTGAAAGCTGCAATTTTGGATGTGAATGAGCTGAGTAGAACAAAGTTGTTCTACTTGTTATCAATCAAGTGACAGAGATTTTACACTTAAATGCAATCAAATGTGAAAATGCAACAATAAAAATATTATTCTGCTGCAAATTTTGGAGGTGGGTAGATTATATTTTCATGCATTCCAATTGCATTATACTTCCTTTTGGTCAACAAATGTTGCAAGT
The DNA here is from genome assembly GCF_009764475.1 of Pristis pectinata. NCBI lineage: Eukaryota > Metazoa > Chordata > Chondrichthyes > Rhinopristiformes > Pristidae > Pristis > Pristis pectinata. The sequence continues at coordinate 59,116,208 of NC_067413.1, forward strand.
GCATGTTAAACTTGTATCATAATGTCAGTAACTGTTTCTCTTGTAGCACAAGTGTTGTAGTATGACATTTTTAATTATAGCATTATGATCATGGACTCACATGGGGTCAATTGTTTATGACTAGGATAAAGTGAAGTGTCCTAGATAAATTGCTTTAGGATTAGTCATTGAGTATATTCATGATTGTTAATGATAGATATAGATAACAAGGTAATCATGGTATAAGGGGATAGGAAGGGAAAGCGGAACTGACATAGTTAAACTGTCCTCTCATGAAATGTGACAACAGCTTCCAGAGGCAAATAAGCATGTTTCTAATCCTATTTAAAATTACGAAATAGTCACAGAACCAGTTTGCAAATAACTTGGCAATCCTGAATTACCTAGAATTATTGAATTTATTACATTTGTCACTGTCTATAAGTTGCCTGACAAAGCAATGCCCTGAATTTGAGAATCATACCTGGCTTATTTTTTCCTTAAAACACAACAGTATGCACAAACTGGACATAGCAATGAAATCAGATGGTTAACCTTTCAATAGTCTACCCGTTTTTATTTATTAAGTATAAGCGTAATTTGATGCCCTCAAGATTGTTATACAAAAGACAATTATATTAAAGTCTTTGAACCATACAATTTAACTATTTCTTCCAATCCTTCATAATTTTGCTATTTGTAAGTATAACCTATTATGAATTTAAAGGCAAAGACATTCAGCTAGGAAACCTCTATTAATAAATATAGCGTAGTGAGAATACCATTACAAATGCATAAAGATGCAGTCCCCAGTACAACAAACTTAATTTCTTGAATATATTGATGTATTTAAACATGTATAAATGCAAATGTACTATACTTATTGATGTTTCCATTGTTATCATAAGACAGAATCTATCAGCTGAATATGGCTTCTAGAAGAATGATAAAGTCAAAAAAAATCCTTTAACCTATTTGAGATCCATTTGAGACTTTTGTGGAAGCAACGCAAGTGATAATGCAACAGTTACTAATAAAACATCATTTTTTTCGTAATAACTATACAGCAATAATTGAATTTTTCATGCAGGCTATCATAATTTACACAGTGGGGGTTTATTCACTTTAAATCTGTACTAACCCACACGTTCAGCAACATTCTTCAAATAGAATAAATATCTTTTTCTTTGGTAGTGCATCAGTCTGGGATGGTTTAGATTATCACAATGAACTCCCAAATTCCAAAGCAGCGATAAACATTTAGTGCTGTATATCTGTTTAAAAATTATGCTTCCCATAAGAGATCTCCAAAAGACTTTTTTTGTTTAAAAATTCCTTCTTTAAAGGAAACAAAACTTTCAATTATGTGTGTACTTACTACTGTGTGGTAATCTGAACAGTGTGTTCCCATTGCATGAAGGATGATTTTACAGGATATAAGCAATAGAATGATTTAATACTTCAGAAACTAACCCTATGTAGAATAAACAAATTGGTAATGTTAATAAGATTTGTATTCTGTGAAGAAAATCCAAGGGTTTTAAACTTGTATCTTTTTCTGCACAGGATGGCAGTGGATATATAGATGAAAATGAATTAGATGCACTACTAAAGGATCTCTGTGAAAAGAACAAACAGGTAACAACACAATGCAAAATTTCTTTAACTTTAAAGAGTTAAACAAATGAAGATTTTATTCTGAATGGCTGTTCATGAAATTTAGTTAACTATATGACTGATTATAAAATACAGGACCTAGACATTCAACATCTTACAACATACAAGAAAAACATCATGGCTTTGTCTGATGGAGGAAAACTCTTTCGGAAAGACTTGGCATTAATCCTCTGCGCTGAAGAGTTTTAAATATCTTGCATTCTCGTGTGCTTGTGATCTCTGTGAATATAGCTGTGTGCTAAAAGGGTGTAGGATATGCTTTCCTTCTACCTGTACACATATAGGTTAATCGGTAGAATGTGCAACACATTCTTTCTGATCTGTTGTATCTATACTCTTTGTAATTTATTGCTTTTGTATCTACAGAATTCATACAATAAACCATACTACTAAAAATGATATGATATGTGGCATAAAACAGTTTTGTCTGGAAGTGAGAGAGGTGTTTATAATAAAGGTTGACAAAACTGTTCTGGATTGTTTAATAAATGTAATGAAGGTATAGATACCTTGTGCAATTGCCACAATATACAATTAAAGATGTTAAAATTAATCCAGTGAAATTTTCAATAATTGTTCTATATGTTTCCTTGAGCATAGTGTACATTTTTTGAAAAAAGTTAGATAGTAACAAAGTACAAGTAAATAACATTATGCTGAATATTATCTGAACTACATAATTTATTGATGATGTAAAGGCATTTAATTTCTCTGACATACTATCCTAATGTATTTAGTGTTTATTTTGTTCCTTTTCATTTTTTTGAGATGTACAAGATTAAATGGGGAAACATCATGGATGTACAGAGAATGCATAGACTGAGGAAACAGTAAGAAAAAATACAGGGTAAATAAACAAGAAAGCAAAGCAAATTGACAAAAGAGCATCTTTACACAAAGAATGTTACCACAGCTACACAGTATGTTTAACATCCATTCCAGATTTATAAAAGTCCATTATGATACAGCATCTTATCACTGTAGTCATTAGCTTTAAACCCAGTCTGATATTTTAAAATTAAGATTCATTAATGAATGAATTATTCCAAACTTAATATCAAAGCCCTATAATCCTTTCAAACACCTACTTTATAAACCGGACACATTTCTAAAAATTGCTCTCCACCATATTAACGTAATTTCCATGTATCCTTTTTCCAAAAAATGTTAGTTTACCAATTCGAAGAAACACCCTAATTTCCCACCTCTGGCACTATGCATGCATTGTTTATAAAGGTACCTATTATGGTGATTACAATATTCTATTACACATTGCCTGGAAAATGTTTTCCGAATAGTCTTGTCTCATTTTACTTTATGATAACACTCAGCAGAGTAGCAAAACTGTTCCTCTTAATTAAAAATAAATTTGCAATTACCAAATTCTGATTCTGCAACCAATGATAAATGAAGCAATATTATTCCTAATAAAGATATTTCAATTTGGCAGATCAAAAATAATTATTTTGAAAATCTAATCAAGTATGAATCATCCAACCCAAGTTTCTTCCACTGATAAGCTGGCATAATACTCTCGTCTATGCGTCATTTTAAATTGTGTCTGATTTGCACCACTTAGGAGCCTTTGGTTTTTCTGATGAGGGACTCGAGCACGTCCCATTGTTCACTTTTAACCTACGATAAAAAGAGAGAATTCAAAACTCAGAGATAAGTAGATTATATTATTTATATTTTAAAAATCATAATAGAAACTAATGAGAAATAAAACAACATTATATCTTCAGCAAGTAATGAGAAACAAACTTGATCTCTAATGTGTACGCATACTAGTTATTGTATCACTACTGATGCTCTCCAACATATATCCAATTTCTTGGGTGAGAAATACATTAATCCCTGCAAGCATGTCTAGAGTTAATGCAAATATAGGTTAGTCTATGGTCTTTTTGCTTTGCCTCCCATGCAGAAACAGGCTAAGAGAAAGGGACATAAAATAAAGGTTCAGCAGTTAAAAGAGGACATTACCTTTTGCAGAGTGTTAAATTCACCAGCTATTGAAACAAATTCACCACCATCAAATCTTATTACCTATAAAAAAAACCACAAGGCCAACATTCAGTTATGTTTGGCTTAAAATTAAACAAAGAAAGATTTTCTGCAGAATTTGAACAGCATCGTTGTTTCCTTCCAGAGTCTCTTCTTCCTCTCCATTTCTTTAGCCCTACAATTTTCCAACTTAACAGTGCTCCTCTATTCCTGCCCTCACAAAACATTTAGTTTTGATTTCTTTCGAAGCTAAGGGCCCAAACTCTGGAATTCCCTACCTAAGTCTCTCCACCTCTCTTTCTCCCTTTAAGATGTTCTATTAAATACAGCTCTTTTCCATTATATTATTTTGTGGCTCAGTGTCAAATTGTTTGATAATATCCCTGCGCACTTCTTTTGACTGTTTTATTACATTTTGGTGAAAATAAAATACAATTTGATGATGTAGTTGTTCTAATAGAAGATATTTCATCATATTCCTGACTTTCCTTGCAGGCCTTTTGCAAAATTGGGAGGCAAGTCTCTCTGCATTGAATATCCAGAACTGATTCATTCAGCAGTCTTTTTTCTTTTGAGAATTTGGCAACTACACGATGATCTAAGGATCTGGAAAATTATCAAAGTTTTTGATAAGTTGGATACAGGGAGAATTTCATTTGTGAGGAAGAGTAAACAGTAAAACTCCAATAACCCACTATTTAATTATTTGAAAATCCTGATGTATACAATATCCACTCACGTGGGCCCTGACTCCCACACTCTCTTCCTACTCAGAGGCAGTAGGTCCCATACTCCCTTCCTACTCACCAGGGCCCTGGTTCCTGCACTCCCTTCAAACTTATGTGATGTTTCTTTGAAACTTACCTGGTTCAGTTTCCCAAGCTCACTCGAAACTTACTGGATTCACTGAGGCATTATTGTGTAATGTCTTTTAAAAACCTAAATGAAAAGTGTGTTCAAGTATCAATAAAATGACATCTAATAGTCTGGAAAATCTGCCAGTCTGGCACCAAAGTCCAAAGTGTGCCAGATTAATGGAATTTAATTATCGCTACATTTCATTGATCCTAGTCAGACAGTAAGGAAACCAGTAGGGATTTCAGAAAAAACTTCATTAACAAAGAGGTATCTTGCTACCACAGATGTTAAAGGGCATGATTTGGATACTTTTATGGGATACATTTATGGGAGAGCTGGAGAAGTACATGAGGAATAAGGAAATAGATGGTTACACTGAAAGATTTACATCCGGAAAAACAGGATGAGGCTCAAAAGGAATTCCCACTATATCATTCCTCATCAACCACCCCAGGAGCCTCCGCATCCAACACATCATTCATTGCAACTTCGACCACCTCCAACGGGATCCAACCACCAGGCACATCTTCCCCTCACCCCCCTCTCCACTTTCTGCGACTCCCTTGTCCACTCATCCCCCATCCCCCCCCCCCCCCCCCCCGGAACTCATGCCTGCAATCGCACCAAGTGCAACACCTGTCCCTACACCTCCTTCCTCACCACCATTCAGGGCCCTAGAAAGTCCTTCCAGTTGAGGTAGCGCTTCACCTGTGAGTCCGAGGGTGTCACTTATTGCATCTGGTGCTCCCAGTGCGGCCTCCTGTACATCGGTGACACCCGATACAGATTGGGTGACTGCTTCATGGAGCACCTTTGCTCCGTCCACCGCAACAGGCAGGACCTCCTGGTGGCTTGCCACTTCAATTCCACATCTCACTCCCATACTGACATGTCTATCCATGGCCTCCCCTACTGCCACATTGAGGCCAGGTGCAGGCTGGAGGAACAACACCCCATATTCCGCCTTGGGTCTCCAACCTGATGGCCTTAACATTGATTTCTCTAACTTCCAGTAACCCCGCCCCTTCTTTCCCCCCCCCCCCCCAACTCCTTTGTCTTCCCTTATTCCTGTGGCTCCCTTCCCCCACCTTGATGACCTGCCCATCTCCTCTCCTCCCCCCATCCTTTATTCAATGGTTCACTGCCCTCTCCTTCTGGATTCCTCCTTCTTCAGCCCTTTGCCTCTTCTACCTACCACCTCTCAGTTTATTACATCCCCCCCCCCCCCCCCCCCCCCACCTGGACTTGCTATCACCTGAACTCACCTATCCCCTGCCTGTGTGTGCTCCTCCCCTCCCCCACCTTCTTATTCTGGCTTCTGCCCTCTTCCTTTCCAATCCTGATGAAGGGTCTTGGCCCGAAACAGTGACTGCTTATTTCCCTCCATGGATGCTGCCTGATCTGCTGAGTTCCTCCAGCACTTTGTGTATTGCTCCAGATTCCAGCATCTGCAGAATTTCTTGTGTCCCTACTATATCATGGAATAGTTGAGCTGAATGAACTATTTCTGTGCCTTACGCCCTATACAATCCTCTACAGTCCTGGCTTTTAAGTGCTTTCTCCAATTAAGTGTCCTGCCATGGATGATCCCAATGAGTAGCAACAGGAGACCGAGTCATAGAGTTATACAGCATAGAAACAAACTCTTTGGCCCACACTGTACATGTTGACCATCAAGTATTTATCTACACTACGTCCATTTGTCAGTACTTGGTCTGTAGCCTTCTCTGCCTTGGCAATTCCTATGCTGTAAGATTACTTGCCACCACCATCCTCTAATGCAGTGCATTCTAGATTTCAACTACCTTCTGGGTGAAAATGTTCTTCCTCAGATCCCATTTAAATCTCTTACCATTTACCCCAAAATCTACGCCCTCTAGTTTTAGAAACCTCTGACATAATGAAGGTTTCCTACTATCTACCCTAGTTTTGTACTATCTTTGCTATGATTGGATTCTTTTAATGGGGATAACCAGGGGGAATATAATGTTTTAAACAAAGAATAAGAGCATTCTGAATGGTAACTTACTGCTCCTGTAACCCAGTTGGCATAATCACTGCACAGGTAAGCAGCAAGGTTGGAGATTTCATTCACAGTGCCAAAGCGGCCCATTGGAATTCTCTTCAGCATTTCTTTTTCAAACAAACCACTTGGGTCAAGTCGACTAAAGGCACCCTACAGAAGGTTAAAAATACATAACAAATGTTACAAACTGACTAGACAAACAATGTGAACGCCAATTTGGTTCAGAAAAAATCTTAGCTCTTGGTTGAAATATTTTGCAATGGTAATAAAGAAAATACATAGCAGACCTGGCATTTAAAATATTTTTAGATTTTTTGAGGACATTAGAAACAGGAGCAAAATTAGGCCACATGTCAACTCAAGCCTGCACCATATCTGATCATTGGCCTGAATTCCATTTTACTGCCAGATCCCCATAATCCTCTATTCAAAAATTCTGTTGTTGTCTTGAATATACTTAATGAACTGAATCATACTGTCAGCTGGACTGTGGTTCCACAAAGAATGCTAGCTGGCTGCAATGTGCATCAGTGTGTTCCAGACTTCTGCACCTACACATAGTAGCTCGCAGGCTCCAACAGTGATTCCATATCATAATGATCTGACATTGGCTACCTAGTCCCTTAGTTTTACACCAGCTGTAGCTAATGCATCTAGCACAGCCCCATTCATTTGAATGAGATTACCATCCTTCACTAAGCAGACAGATGAAGATCTACAGAATTGCAATGGATACCTATTTCTTCACCTAGAGGCACCGGAAATGATTCTCCTCAGTGAAACATTATCTCTATCTATTTCCTGCATTTACTGGACACAAAGAGAGATATGAAAACTACATCCAGTCCATGTTATGATCATTTGGATCACTTTTTTTACCTATCCACTTAAGTTTTAAGGCTAGCCAAAAGCCTACATCATTATTTTCCTAATAAAATTCTTAAGAAAATTCTCTTGATCCCCAACAACTACATTTAAGAATGCTCTTGCATGATTACTAAAGGATACAGTACCATTGAACTAATTTTAAACTATAAACAATTAAGGATGAACAAGAATTAAGATAATAGTTAAATAAACTTAAAAGTCTTGCAATTTAGAAATGCATAGTTAACCAAAGACAAGAAAAGCCTTAAATTAAAAGGTCATAAGGTTATGTCACAGATAACAGGGTAATAATTATTGTTTTATGTCTAGACTGCAATAACTGAATGGGCATATTGTCCAAGGAGGATAGGTTGGGCTATCAGACTTGCACCTGCTGCAGTTTAGAAGAAAGAGAGGCAACCTGATTGAAATATATAAGATCCTAAGGGATCTTGACCAGGTGGATGAGGTGAAGATGTTTCCTATTCTGTGAGAATTTATAACTAGGGATCAGTGCTTAAAAATAAGGGATTGCCCATTTAAGACAGAGATGAGGTTGAACATTTTCTCTTTGAGGGCCTTGAGCTCTCTTCCTCAAGTATGCTGGAAGTAGAGTCTTTGAAATATTTTTAAGGTAAAGGTAGGTAGATACTTGATAAGCAAGAGATTTAATGGTTACTGCATGTAGATGAGAACATGGAGTTAAGGTTGCAGTCGGATCAGCCATGATCTTAATAAATAGCAGAACAGGCTTAAGGGGCAGATTGGCTTACTCGTGCCCCTGGTTCATTATACCTTTGTTTTAATAGGTCCTGGTTGAATTATATTGAATCTCATACCATATCGACCCCATTCAGCAGCTAGTGATCTGTAAACCAAAATAAAAAATAGTTTGTAGCATTTCTGCTTAAGTTGAATAACAAAATCTACCTATAAGTTAGCAGTTGCATCTTGTGGTAGAACAAAACAATATCAAAAATGATGACATTTAGAAAATTATGTGAACATATCTTCACATATATCATTACTCTAAAACACTAAAAATACACTCCCTCTTTAATTCAAGTAAATTATCTATCTTTGATGTTGCACTGACTTGAAATACTACTGCACTCAAATAAAATTATTTCTGGGAGAAGATTTGAAGGTCAAAATGCGAGAGTCTAAATATATATTCCCTTCATCACCTTCTCAATCAAAGAAACAACTGGTAAATCCCAAATATGGCAGCTTTTTAAATCTACTGAAGACAAGTTCAAAGCAAACCTGGACCAGCAAATTATTCTTTTGCAGATCATGGACATGAGTATAAAATACTTCTACAGAGGTCAAACATCAAACAATTATATATGCCTTTGACTGAAAAAAGAAACATCTCCTATTCCATGTGCTCTAAGCTGTCAAAAACTATGAACACCAAAATGCTAACACAAGATAAGTGAAAGGATATTGTAGTTACCTGATGCAGAGTTACCTACAAGCATTTTACAAAGTTCATTTAGCATTATGATCAACATCAAAATAGCTACAACATTTGAAAATACTACAAGGTCTTAAAAATGAACAGTATAGCAAAACCTTAAACGGAATGATAAGACAGAGATCCATTATAGCACTTTAAATTTACTTTGAATGTTGATATAACAAAAAAAGGGACTGCAATTAAGAGCCGCCCAGCAGAATGAAGATTTAGTGTTAACACACCAAGTTTAATGTTAATTTTAGAAAATAAAGTTAACTTTAATTTACAGAAGTAGTGCAACAGATTAATTTTTTGTTTAATAAACTCAAACACGGATTCCTATAACCATTTGATTTTGCACTTAAAACATCATTTCCTGTAATCTGAATTACATTGTTCAATATGTAGAGATCTCATTATATTATCTGCAATTACAGTGGAAACTTGATATAACTGGTTCAGAGGACAGATTTAGCATCCCCTTTATAAGCTACCCCTGTGATAAGTGAAAGTAACAATTACCCAATTTTCATTTTGTGGGGCATGATAATAATCATGGTATAATTGAAACCGTGATGCAATGGGATGCATATATTGAGATAATACTGAATTTGTTTTCAATATCAAAACTTCACATATTAAAATAAGCATCAAATTGCAAATGTCAAACTAACTGTTTGCTGAATCAAATTAATGATATATAATCTCCCCTATCATGGGGAAAAGACTGTTACCTTCTGTTCTATTACACTCCCTAGTGCCCTAGCATTCATTGTATAAGTCCTACACTTCACCAAAATGCATCACCTCATACTTATCTATATTGAAATCCATTTGCCACGCCTTGGCCCACTTCCCTATTGATCAAGATCCCCCTGTAATCTATGATAACCTTCTTCACTATAAAGATCACCACCTAATTTCAAGTCCTCCGCAAACTTACTGATCAAGCTTTTTGCACTCACATCCAAATCATTTATATAAATAACGACTAATAAGAGTCCCAACACCGACCCCTGCCGTACACCACTAGCCACTGGCCTCCATTCTGAGAAATAACCTTCAACCACCACCCTCTGCTTCCCACCTCTGAGCTAATTTTGAATCCACCCAACTAGCTCTCCCTGGATTCCATGGGACCTAACCTTGCAGACCAGCCTACCATGCGCGAATTTTGTCAACATCCAAACAGAAAAACATCCACTGCCTTACCCTCATCCACCTATTTGGTTACCTCTTCAAAAAACTCTAAAACGTTTGTCAAGTACGACTTTCCACACACAAAGCCATGCTGACTCCTCCTAATCAGACTTTGTACATCCAAATGCTGGTAGATCCTGTCCCTCAGAATTCCCTCCAGCAACTTCTCCACTAGTGATGTCAGGCTGACCATTTATTACAGAATTAAAAATTTCATGCTCTTGAATAGATGTCTGGCAACTGCAGTGGATACCTTGAAGACAAATAATGCTGATTTATGTTCTTAATTGCATTTCAATGTCATGTCCACCAGCAAAGTTCCAGCATAGTGCACAAGGCAAACAGAACACCAATTCTGGTTTTCTGTTAATACTGCACATGTGCATATGTTAAAAGATAATTACTCCATAACAACGGTGAGAAGTGATGGATTCCTTGTTATTCTTATCAACTAAATCAGGCCTAAAAATACCTACTTGCTCATGGCTTCTACTCCTGCTTTTGCTGATGCACTGGGCATCACAAATCCTGATCCAGTCTCTGCATAGATGGTAGTAATGGCTAGGAAAGCTGCACCTAGAAGACAGTGTTTTGGAACTCAAAGTAATTACAGATGTGAAATATTTTAGAAAATATACAAAAACTAAGTGGGTAAGAGAAGTTATTTTGGAGCATTCTAAAATTACCAGTAATGTATTCCTAATTCCCTAACAGACCTTGAGAAGGTAGTGATATAGCCAAGTAACTGTAGTGCACTGTTAAGTGATAACACTGCAGTTACAGTGCCCCACTAGTGGAAGAATGAATGTTTTGGGTGGATGGAATGCTAATCAAAGGTCAAGCACCCAAAACGTTAACTCTGTTTTTCTCCCTATAGACAACTTCTGACCTGCTAAGTATTTCCAGCCTTTTCTGTTTTATGGCATCTTTTTTTTCTTTATTTGATCTATGTCTTCTGTGGGCAAGTTCACAACTCCTTATGTTTTAAGATAGCCATGAATATAGATAAGTATGGATCCTACAGGAAAGTATTAAATTAAGGGAGGGCAAATTACGAGAGTATTAGGCAGGAGCTAGGCAGAGTTAATTGGGAACAGCTTGTTTTGGGCAGGCCCACATCCGACACAGAGTAGAGGACCGGTATGTCCCAGTAAGAAGGAAGGACAAGGATGGCAAAATAAGGAAGCCTTGGATGACGAGAGAGGTTGTGAATTTAGTCAAAAACAGAAAAGGAAGCATGTGTATGATTTAGGAAGCTAAAATCAAACTGAGCTCTTGAGGAATATAAATAAACCAGAAAAGAACTCAGGAAGAGAATTAGGAGAACCAGGAGGGGCCATGGAAAGTCCTTGGCATGTAGGATTAAAGGGAATCCTAAGGCATTCTGTACATACATGAAGAGCAAGAGGATAACTAGAGAGAGGGTAGTACCACTCAAGGATAAAGGAGGAAACACATGGTTGGAGGCAGAGAATGTGGGCGAGGTCCTAAATGAGTGCTTGGAGAAGGACATGGAGGATAGTGAGATCATTGTGGAGCATGGTAATATACTAAGGCATTTTGAGATAAAGAAAGAGGTGGTGTTGGGTCTCTTGAAGAACATTAAGGTGGTCATCCCCAAGGCCTGATGGCATATAACGCAAGTTATTGAAAGAGAAAAGAGGTGAGTTCACTAGGGCCTTGACCAAGATCTTTGTGTCCTCTCTAGCCACAGGCAAGGTCCCAGGGGACTGGCGAATAGCTAATGTTGTCCCTTTGTTCAAGGACGGAAATAGGGATAATCCTGGAAATTATAGATCAGTGAGTCTCATGTCAGTGGTAGGGAAGCTATTGGAAAGGATTATTAGGGATAGGATTTATGAGCATTTGGAAAAGCATGGCCTAATTAGAGACAGTGAGCATGGCTTTGTGCAGGGCAGGTCGTGCCTTACTAACTTAATTGAGTTTTTCGAGGAAGTGACAAAGGTGATCGATGAAGGTAGAGTGGTGGATGTTGTCTACGTGGATTTTAGTAAGGCATTTGACAAGGTCCCTCATTGGGGTTCATCCATAAGATTAAGATGCATGGGATCCATGGTGACTTGGCTGTTTGGATTCTGAATTTAATTTGCCCATGAGGACAGAGGGTAGTGTTTGATGCATCTTATTCTGGCTGGAGGTCTGTGACTAGTGGTGTTCCACAGGGATCCATACTGGAACCTCTGCTGTTAGTAATATGTATGTATACATAATGTAAATAACTTGAATGAAAACATGGATGGGTGGGTAAGTTTGCAGATGACACAAAGATTGATGGCATTGTGGAGAGTGTAGAACATTGCCAAAGAATACAGCAGGATATAGATCAGTTGCAGACATGAGCAGAGAAATGGCAGATGGAGGTTAACCGGCCAAGTGTGAGGTTTTGTGCTTTGGGAGATCAAATGTAAAGGGAAAGTACACAGTTAATGGCAGGACCCTGAATGGCATTGATATACAGAGGGATCTTAGATCCAAGTCCATCGTTCCCTGAAAGTGGCTGCACAAATGGATAGGAAGGTAAAGAAGGCACAAGGCATGCTTGCCTTTTTTAGTTGAGGCACTGAGTTGAAGAGTCAGGAAATTATGTTGCAGCTTTATGGAACTCAGATTAGGCGACATCTGGAGTATTGCATTCAATTCTGGTCGCCCCATAATAGGAAGATGTGGAGGTACGGAGATAGACAGCCGGTATCTTCCTCCCAGGTCAAAATATATAATACTAGAGGGCATGCATTTACAATAAGAGGGGGAATGTTCAAAGAAGGTGTGCAGGGCAACCCAGGGGTGGTGGTGGAGGCATATAAGATAGAGATGTTTAAGAAGCTCTTAGATAGGCACATGAATATGCAGAGAATGGAGGGATATCGACCATGTGCAGGCAGAAGGGATTAGTGTAATTAGGCATCATTAGCTTAATTAGTTTGACACAACATTATGGGCCGAAGGACCTATTCCTGTGGTGTGCTGTTCTGTTATATAATTTGTTGCCTTGCAATATCAATATTTTGTTACTTAATCTCTAATATAATTTGTTTTTTTCTTCCTCTTCTGTACCTCAAAACTTTTCTAACACTTCTAACTTTTCCAGTTCTAATACAATGTCATCTACCTGTTCCTCCCTCCCCATATCTACATGACCTACCAAGAACCACCAGCATTTTCCTATTTATATTCCAGAAGAAAATGATCATGTACTGTATCTTCCACAATCAGGTTTATACTCCAAGGAATTTTTACCTTGCTATTGAGTTTGTCACAACTATCCTAGAAGTATCTGATAATAACAATGGCTGTTAAATATGATTCACTGTCCAGCATTGCCATACTTTTCCTCAATAAATATACTGCGCCAGATATACCATGGGGTACTTTGAATGAACCTGAAAGAGCAGCAAGATCTCAGGTTTACAGATCTGCCCAATAATATAATTCTGAAATGTTATCTTCTATTATTGGCAAATAATAGAACAGAATTTGAATCCATTACTTTCCACTTCAAGCAAGAGCACTATCCGTGTCAAAATTACCATCAAATTGATCAAAATCAACCTTTTCTCTGATATATACAGTACAAATGAAATATACAATGTTTTCCACATGGTTTCTAAAGAGCAAGATTTTCATTTTACCTTTTTTTGCTTTAATCAATTCTTTTCCAATCTCCAGAGTTACATATGCAGTACCATTAAGAACAATATCCGTAATGGTTTTAAAAGCATTAGCAGAAAGTCTTTCCGAGGGTGAGATGAAGTTTCCAGCAGCGTTATTTATTACAACCTGGCACGCAAGAAAAGAAAGGTACGTCCAAAGGCCTTTAAAAACTATCGACCTATAATGTAGCTCAAAATTTCAAACCGTTTGGGTGATTTGGGGTTTTAAAATTGGGTACTATGTCAGATGAATGTTTAGGGTGCAAAACCTCATACAATTTCTAATAGCACTGATTGTGCATGGAACATCTACTCAAACAAATGAGGCTATTGATAGGAGTAGGAGCAAGGATGGGGATCAAGATTCCCTGTACTGGGAACCATTATTTCCTCACCTATAATTATTGTAGCTTTGTATATCAAAGGAAAAGTTTCTGCTTCTGGAACAGGAGACAGGAAAGGAATGCAGGCTGCAACTTTAAAATGACAAAAGCTTTTCAAAATACACTTTTAGCCTCAACCATCTTTGTAAGAAAACCTGGCGCTATTTTCAAAATGAAATGGCACTCTCCTTCCAATAAGTTGGCTCTAATTTGTAAATTCATGTGGAATAGGACTTCTGGTATTTGAACTGAGCTCAGTTAGCCATGTGGAATTGATTGGTCATGCACTGATCCCTATACATCTTAGCATGGAAGTGCCAGAGGCAACAGTGCACTGCATTCCCAATAAATATCATAATAGTTATACATACATCAGGCAGCCCTGTCACTTCAGACATCTGCTCCACAGCAGACTTCACAGAAACTGGATCTCTCACATCACACTGAATTGAATGGACCTAAAATAAAAGTATGACATCATATTCATAGAATAAATAAAGATCCATACGAAGACAATAAACTATGAACTTGATATCCCCCGATTTCGATCCACGGATCTGTGTACTTGCAAGGTCTGCCCAAGGCACCATTTCCAATCTGTTCCTTAGGAACCAAACAGCAGGATTGCATACCTGCACTCATAAGATTGGTCTGAAGTGTGGACTACGTGCGCAGATATTGAAAGATTGGAAAACATTAAAATAACAAATTAAAGCCAATTATAAATGATTGAATATGTGAAATATTCAAGCATAATGATTCTCAGTGATTTCAGTGTTCTGTTTCACCCATTAAATAGTCCCTTTATACTGAATGATACTAATTTAAGTCATTATATGCATAGAAAACTCATACCAAAATAGATTTTTAGAAAACAATGGAAACAAATATGTTCAAGTTGGATTGATAGCACCTTGTTTAATGCCCAGAGTACAATAAAAACTCCAATAATTTATCATGCTTGTACTTTGATGGTGACAGAATAGCAGATTCTTGAGACTATTGGATGTTGTTTTAATTAATCCCCCAATGAGGGGATGTGTAGAAGAGGGAATGTCCATGATAGACGAGTCAAAATGGCTAATGGCAGTGGTTACCTGCACATTAAGCTTTTGGATCTATGTAATGAGTTGTTAAAGACCTGCCTGGCAGGCTAGACTTATGTGAGTAGGATAAGAAAAACTGAGCTCCGGTGAATGAAAATGAAGAGCAAGACCCCAGCGAGTGGGAAGGGAGCATGGGAACCAGGGCCCTGGTGAGAGTGAAGAGAATGCGGCAAAGGTTACCAGGTGAGCTAAATGCCAAACCATCGGGACTTCCAAATTGCTGGTAGCAGATTATTGGAGTTTTATTCACTTCCTCTGTGTACCACTGAAAATGAAAACTCATAATGCCGTGACTGCTTATAATGGAGTAGATATATATTGATAATATATGTACTTAAAGTATGTAATTTGCAAAGTCTGCCAAGATTATTCTTTCATGTTACGTTTTAAAAAATATGCAGGACATTTACCATGATTTCAGAATGTTAAAACTTGAAAACCATGAATACATCTACTAATATTTGATCATGTAACTTGATATACAAAAATTTTGATTAAAAGTTTAACCGGCAATATCCAAACTTCAGCGGGTAAAAGTTTGAAAGCTACTACAAATGAAAGCATGTTTTTCTTTTAGGGAAACACAGATGCACGTTCATTAAATGTAAATGTGAATTTAAGCCAAAACTAATTACCTTGTTTCCAGTCTGCAAGGAGATTTCTTCTGCTGCCTGCTTCAAAACATCCAGTTTTCTGGAAGACATTATTTAAAAATAATTATTTTTAATTGCATAACACTTACATTACATTGAAAGCCATGTGTTTAATGCAAAGCACATGCATTTGCCAAATTTAATTATCATTGCCTAATGATTATCACATTCTTTGATGCCAAGGAATATTGCCACCATCTCCCATTCCTGTTTGTTTCCTGGATGCCTCTCCATATTCACTTCCTAGAGCTCAAGGAGCACAATCATTATTACCTCTGGCTTAAAACTGCTTTTATCATCTAGCAGTGGATCTGGTTTGACTGCATTGAGTGATATTGGATCAAAATAAAAACACAAAGCAGCAAATGGTAGAAAAGCAAAAAGCTGCAGATGCTGGAAATCTTAAATAAAAACTGTAAATGCTGGAAATACTTAACATATTAGGAAACATCTATAAGGAGAAAAATAGTGTTAATGCTTCAGGTTGATGCCCTTTCATTTAGAAATCTATTTTCATCAGCACTTCTGATGAAAGGTTATCAGCCTGAAGTGTTACTGCTGTTTCTCTTTCCACAAATGGCATTTTTATTTCATGTCTAAATTTGCTTATCTATTACTCACCTTCCAACAGATAACTATAGATAAGACCAAAACCATCATCTTTATTCCTATTTCAACGTTTGTCTGCCTCAAAGTATCTCAGATCAAATCAGACTCTCCACAGGCTTCATCACCTTCAGGCATGACTGAAGCTTCCAAATCCCGAACTGTTCACTACAAAATTCACTTTTGTTCCCCTTCATTACATCACCAACATCCTACCAACTGCTACTAAAACCCTATTACCTCCAGATTTGTCTACTTTAGTGCTATTCCTTTCTGGCCTCCCTCCTTAAATGCGAGCTCAATGAAGTTCTGTGGCCAAATTTCTTATCCCTCAACAAGTTCTGTTTCTCTATTCTGCCTATTCTTGCAGTCCCATATTATCTTATCATTCGCCAAATGGCAGAAGCTGTGGAGAATATGTTGGATGCATAGGCTTGTGGGGTGGTTGATGAGGATGAGGGAAACTCTACCCTTGTTATGCGTAGGCTCGTGGGGTGGTAGATGAGGACCATCCCCAACAAGATCTCACCACCAGGCACATCTTCCCCTCCCCTCTCCACTTTCCACAGGGATCACTCTCTCCGTGACTCCATTGTCCGCTCATCTCTCCCCACTGATCCCCCTCGAGGCACATCACTCCAACAGTGCTTCCTTTCTTTTTCAATCTTTTTATTAATTTCAAATTAATATGCATAACAATTGTAATTAAACACATTATATAAAGAGATTGGGATTACAATAATAACAGTTAACGTATACAAACACAGTGAGTAAAATATGTAATCTGAACCCCCCAATCTCTTAATAATTGAACATGAAAAAGATTTAAAAGAAATTTGATGATAAAAAAAACCCAAACTAAGAAAAAATAGTAACAAAACAAAATTATTGGTAATAATAAACAAAAACTACCCAAGAACTAAACAAAAGCTGGGCTGTCGTAGTTCATTGATTAAAAAAAATTATGTCATTAACTCCACTCCTCTATATTCGAATAGAAAGTTATTGAGAAGGATTTGGAAAAGGTCAGCTTATATCATATGAAAATACTGAATAAATTGGGCTCCAAGTTTCTTCAAAATTAACCGAAGGATCAATAGTACCACTCCTAATTTTTTCTAAGCTTAAACATGTTATAGTTTGGGAAAACCATTGGAATGTAGTAGGAGATTTAGGATCTTTCCATTTAAATAGAATGGATCTTCTGGCTATTAATGTTACAAATGCAATCATACAACAAACTGAGGCAGATAAATGGCCAGAATCCATCATTGGTAACCCAAGAATTGCAGTAATAGGATGTGATTGTAAATCCATATTCAATACCACTGAAATGATATCAAAAGTGTCTTTCCAATATTTTTCCAAAAGAGGCAGGACCAAAACATATGTGTCAGGGAAGCCACCTCCGAATTACATCTATCACAGATAGGATTTATATGGTTATAAAAGCGAGCTAGCTTATCCTTAAACATATGGGCCCTATGAACCACCTTAAACTGTATTAGAGAGTGTCTAGCACACATTGAAGAGGTATTAACTAATTCAAGAATTTTCTTCCATGTCTCTATAGGTAGAGGTATCTGAAGTTCTCTTTCCCATTCATTCTTAATTTTATCCGGTATCCCAAAACGTATTTTCATAATCAAATCATAAATTATTGCTATCAAGCCCTTCTGATAGGGTTAAAACCTAGATTTTTTCTGAACTTCAATTGATGTGGTATCAGGAAGTAGGTAGAGTAACATTTAAAAGTTTCTAATCTGTAAATATCTAAAAAAAATGTGATCTAGGCAAATTGTATTTATGAGACAACTGTTGCAAAGACAAAAACAGTTATCAACAAATAGATCACGAAAACATGTTATTCCCCTTTGTGTTTCCATAAAAGAAAAGCTAGATCCAATTCTTAGATGGTGAAAGGAAAAAAAATTAACTATAATTAGGGACTTGATAAGATAAATTTATTCAATTCAAAAAAATTAACGAATAGAAAACCATATTCATATTGTATGTCTAGTTATTGGATAATCGTTCGTTTATTTCAATCTTAGTAAGTGCAAAGGGGAGCGAGGCCCCCTTAGATAGAGCCAATGAAAAACCCTTGCACTGACTCATGCTCGAGATACACCCATCGTGGACATTGAAATTACATCTAAATCTTGTGTCCAGAAAATTAAGTTTTTGATATTAATTGCCCAATAGTAAAATCTAAATGTAGGCAAAGCCATAACGCCATCCTTTTCTAATTTCTGTAAATCTTTCTTACTTAACTTTGAGTTTTTATTCTGCCATATATATGACAAATTTTAGAATCAATATATCAAAAAAGGATTTAGAGATAAAGGTTGGAACCGCCTGAAATAGATATAGAAATTTTAGGTAAAATAGTCATCTTAACAGCATTGATTCGACCAATCAGTGATAAGGACAATGGGGACCATTCAGTAAACAATTGTTTACATAATCAATTAAGGGGTAAAAAGTTAACTTTAATAAGTCCTTATACTTCTTGGTAATTTAACAGCTAAATAAGTAAAATAATCAGTCACTAATCTAAATGGCAATTGACCATAGATTGGAGTTCTTGCATACTTAATGGCAAAAGCTCACTTTTATTAAGATTAGTTTATAACCAGAAAAACCACTAATTGAGCAAGCAATGATAATGCTGCAGGGATAGATTCCTCAGGGTTAGAGATATGAAAGTAACAGTCATCTGCATATAGTGATACCTTATTGCGTCCCATCTCCACAAATAATACCAGATATGTTAGAAGAGTCACGAAAAAGCAATTGCCAGAAGGTTCCAAGGCAATATCAAATAGTAAAGGACATTAAGTGGGTTCAGCCCTGTCTATTACCTCAGAATAAGCCGAAAAATGGAGGATCTCTGATATTGGTATAGTACAGAAGCTAAAGGTGTATGATATATCAATTTGATTTCGGATATAAAATTTTGACAAAAATTAAATTTCTCAAGCGTATTAAATAAGTAATCCCATTCAACCCTATCAAACGCCTTAGAAACATAGAACATAGAAAAACTACAGCACAATTCAGGCCCTTTAGCCCACAAAGCTGTGCCGAACATGTCCCTACCCTAGAAATTACCAGGCTTACCCATAGCCTTCTATGGGAATGGCATCAAGCGAAATAACACATTCTGGAATTTTAGATGAAGGGGTATAAGCAATATTCATTAATGTCCTAATATTAAACTGCAAATGCCAATTTTTAATAAATCCTGTCTGATCATCAGAAATAATTTGTGGAAGTACATTTTCTAATCTATTAGCCAATATTTTGGAAAAGATTTTAGATTCCACATTCAATAAGGAGATAGGTCTGTATGATGCACATTCAGAAGGATCTTTATCTTTTTTAGGAATTAAAGAAATAGATGCTTCATAAAAGGATTGTGGTAATTTACCTACAAATTTTTAACAATTTTACATAACCAGGGAGAAAGAAGATCCAAAAAAGATTTTAAAAATTCAACTGTAAACCCATCAAGACCTGATGCTTTACCAGAACTCATCGAAGAGATTGCTTTCTTTATTTCTTTCCCCGAAATGGGTGCATCTAATGTTAAACGTTCATTAAGTGATAATTTCGGAATATTCTATTTCCTTAAAAATTCGTGCATTAAAGTGGAATCTTCAGGAAATTCTGATTGGTATAAAGAGATATAAAATTCTTGAAGAGATTTATTAATTTGGTCATGGTGAACCGTCAAATTACCATCTCGTTTACGAACTTTAATAATCTGACATTTAGCCGAAGCAGCTTTCAATTGGTTGGCCAATAATTTACCAGATTTATCACCGTGTACATAAAACTGACTCTTGGTTTTGAGTAATTGATTTGCAATTGGGGATGTTAATAACAAATTGTGTTGCAATTGAAGTTCAATTCTCTTTTTATAAAGCTCCAAATTAGGAGCAACAGAGTATTTTTTATCCATTTCTTTAATCTCATCAACCAATTTACGTATTTCATTATTAGTTTGTTTTTTCAATCCAGCAGAATATGAAATAATTTGACCACGGATATACGCTTTAAAGGTATCCCATTGGAAATTTCTTCTGTAGAGTTAGTTAAAAAGAAAAAGGCAATTTGTTCTTTAATAAAGTTTAAATCCTGAAGCAGAGAAAAATTGAACCGCCATTGCTTGGCACCAAAAATTATGTCAGTTAGTTTAATTGATAGTTTCAAAGGCGCATGATCGGAAACAGCGATTGCATCATACTTACAATCAATGACAAATAGAGCTAATCAAGAGTCAATAAAGAAATAATCAATTCTAGAGTAATTATGGTAAACATGAGAAAAAAAATGAAAACTCTTTATCGTTAGGGTGCAAAAATCTCCTAACTTCTAAAATTCCAGAATCAACTAAAAAGGAATTGATAAAGATAGCAGATTTGTTTGGAAGTACCTGATTGGACACAGACCTATACATCGAAGGGTTCAAATAACAGTTGAAATCTCCACCCATAATCAACGTATATTCATTTAAATAGGAAGAGATGCAAATAAATGTTAAGAACTCGGGGTAGTCGACGTAGGTGCATAAACATTAACCATTACAACTTTTTGTTATGAAGTTAAACCAGTATTAATAAAAATCTATACCGTTCGGGTCTGAAATTGTTTTCACAATGAACAAATGAAATCGAGGGGTCTATAGAGACTCCTTCACCTTGGGCTTATGAATTAGAGTGAATGTTGACCTTTCCTAAAAACCGAAAAAAAAACGCTGATTATCCTCCTTCCTAATATGCGTCTCTCGAGCTAAAAATAATCGGAGCATTCAATCTATGTGCAAACTTTAAAAATCTTCTTTCGCTTAATTGGATGGTTTAAACCCTTCGTATGCCATGAAACTAAGTAATAATATTATCCATTTTACTTAAATAAAGCATATAGTATGTAAAGGGTTAACCTTACCGATAGGAGACATAATCAGGAAGAGGGAAAGAAGTTCAAAGGGGAGCCGGATGTACGACAATTCAGACATATTTGTAGTTATAGGACAGCCCAGAAGGAAAAACTAAAAAATAGCCCAACCCTGCAAGGCCCAAAAACTGGCCAATAGACAGCCAGAAGCTACCTGAGAATATCTTAACCCCACCTCTCTTGATGGCAAATCTCCAAATTAAAAGGAATGCAAAACACCACCATCAGACAAAACATTGAGATAAAAGTACCATAAACATTTCGTACATATAAACAAAAAGAAGTTACTGGAATCTTCTACACAGTTAAAACTTCTAAAAGGCAACATTTAAAAAAAGTCTTACTAATATTTCAAAGAAAAAAAATCAGTCACCAAGTCAGATTCTTAATTATTTCAAAACACTTATTAGTCATCTGTAGTTGAAAGTTGATCATCAAGGAACTTTTCAGCTTCATCCACGGATCCAAACCATTTACATGACTTATCAAGGAGAAGAATACTTAAACGAGCTGGAAATAACAATGCAGGTTGAAATTTCCTTTGATACAGCTGTGACATGATCAGTTTAAAAAGCAGTCTTTCTTTGATAATTTCAGGACTGTAACCTTCAACCAGATGGAACTTAAAATCTTTGTACTGGATAATTCCTTTACGACAAGCAATTTGAATTAAATGCTCTTTAGTGTTCACATAGTGGAATCTCAATATTAATGGTCGTAGTTTTTGCTCTCCAAGGGGTTTAGGTCTTAGAGCTCTATGAGCCCGATCAAAGATAGGACGGGCAGAGAAAACTTCAGAGCCAAACACATCCATCAAAAGTTTGGAAAATAATTCAATAGGATTACCAGTTTCGACGTTTTCACGGAGACCAATTATCCGCAAGGTTTTCTCCGACTTCGACTTTCTAGATCAATAGTCTTTTGTTTGTACTGTTCCAGTGCTTGAGTAGTCGAGACCAATTTCTTTTCCAAGGAATCTAATCTATGATCTGTTTGCCGGCTTCCTCCAGTTTAGAAATTTGTTTCTGTTGCTTGGTGTTTTCCTGTTTAAGTGCCGTTAATCTACCTTCGATCTCCTTTAACAACACTTCCAAAGTGGAAAATCTTCAATCAAATTTTTCATTTTTCTCATCAGGAGTTTGGAAATAGCTTCCAAAGTGAGTTGAGATTCACAAGCTGTTTTCCCTCTGGTAGTCATTTCCAGCAATTAAAGATCAAAGTCCAAACATATAAAAGTATTATTAATACTTTAACATTGAAGGTGAAGAGGTGGTAGGAAAAAAATTAAGAGGGAATGGAGCAAAGCCAAAATGCGACTTACTCCATCTAGAGCCACCAAGAAAGTCTGACCACAACAGCAGTGAGTGTTACACCTGTCCCTACACCTCCTCCCTCACCACCATTTAGAGCCCTACACAGTCCTTCCAAGTGAGGCAGTCATTCATATGTGAATCCATCAATGTTATTTATTGCATCTGGTGCTCCTGGTGTGGCCTCCTCTACATTGGTGAGACCTGACGCAGATCAGGGGATCGCTTCATCAAGCACATTTGCTCCGTCTGCCGCAGCAGTTAGGATCTCCCGGTAGCCAGCCATTTTATTTCCACTTCCCATTCTCACACCAGCATACCTGTCCACAGCCTCCTCTACTGGCAAGTTGAGGCTAGACGCAGATTAGAGTAACAGCACCTCATATTCCGCCTTAGTAGTCTCCAACCTAATGGCATGAACATGAATTTCTCTAGCTTCTATTAGCCACTCCCCTCCTTCCTTTTCTCCCCCATTATCCCATGGGTCCCCATCACCCCTTCACTTTCCCCTCCCCCACCCTCTCAATCTGCCCATCACCCACACATTCCTCCCTCCAGTTCCCCTCATCTCCTTTCCTTTATTCCATGGTCCACTGTCCTCTCTTATCAGATTCCATCTTCTTCAGCCCTTTGTCACTTCCACCTATCACCTCCCAGCTTCTTATATCATTCCCACTCTCCCCTCTCCCTCACCTGCCTATCATACCCCTCTCACCGGGATCCACCTATCACCTGTCAGCTCATTTCACCCTTCCCCCCACCTTTTTATACTGGCTACCTCCCCTCTTTCTTTCCAGTCCTGATGAAGGATCTTGACCCGAAACATCGATTGTCCGTTTCTCTCCACAGATGTTGCCTGACCTGCTGAATTCCTCCAGCTTTTTGTGTGTTGCTCCAGATTTCCAGCATTTGCAGTCTCTTGTGTCTCTCTCTTTAAAATTATGTTGTTTCAATACTACCATGTCTTTAACCCCTTGTGAATTCCTCCAGATCTTCCACCTGGCCTTTCACCTGTCTAGTCTTCTGACAATGGCTTATTTTTCCTCTTTCTCATTTGGCCATCATTAGCACCTAAATACAACAATTAAGGATTCAACTGCTTTGGCTCCAGTACTTGGTGTTCTCTCTCCTCTATTGACAACCTTTAAAATTCACAGATGTTTGACTAAGCCACTTTTCACCTCCTATAACATCTTTTACTGGAAAGCCATTTTGATAACATTTTTGTGATGCATTACATAAGTTTTTAAAAAGGTTTCCACTGCTGTAAAATTTGCCAGACCTTCAGTGCCTTGAGTGTGAGCAAAAAAGATCTTAACAGCCACATTGTTGTATACCAGTAAAATACAATTACAAGTCCAAAATTCTTCACCAAGTAGCCAGTTGTTTCAGTACATTCATTCACTTAAAACACAAAATTACAATGCTAATGATCTTTCCACTGATTCAATTTTTATGTTAGTGTTTCAAACTGCTCAAAGTTTAATTGATTTTTATTTACCTTTATTGGATTACTGATAAAAAGGCATCTGTACTTATGGTAAGTTTTGTTTGATCACATTTAATCTTACTTACCTACTTGCAATAACACATTCAGCACCCAGAGCAGATAGAGCAGTTGTCATTCCTTTCCCAAGTCCAGTACCTCCACCAGTGATGAAGGCTACTTTACCCTTAAATGTTCCAGAAGGCAACATCAATGTTTGCTTCTGAGGAAGCATTTCTTGTTGATCGGAATCATTTTTTTGGTACAGCGTTCCTGTGCTTTGGCTGAAAAGCTGGAGACAAAAATTCAATAGTGACAATCAATTGCTATCTGAAAAGATCATTTGACTTTATTATTATAATTTAGTAAGGCATTTTGTCTCAATAATCTATTTTACTCATTGAAGAAAGCGTCATTTTGAACAATAATTCTGGATATTTCCAGAGTACCAAACAAAAGCATTTGTGATAGCATTATGAAGGCCAGCATGCCAAAAGCTACCCTGTCTACCTCCAATGCCACTTTCAGGGAACCACGTCTCCTCAGTCCCTCTGTTCTACGTTGTTTTAATTAGATTTTTTTAATAAAAACTTTACATCAAGTGATCTTCCAGTCACACCCTGCAAATTACTGGTAAGTGTAAAAATCCATTCTAACTACATTCTAATTTTGAAGCCTTAAGATGGTGGGTTCAATTGGAAGTGAAACTGCAAGTGTTAGCTCATTTGGTGTCATGACTACCAGTTCACTCTCATGGTGTAGAAGCTAACATATTGGCACAGAGAGAAAATTGACTGGCTGAGAGGAAATAGAAAGCAGGCATAAATAGTTCTTTTTCCATTTGAGTACTGTGCCTGCAGTTAAGTGCTGGGGGCTCACCTTTTATAATTTATATAAATAACTTGGATGAAGGCACCAGAGTACAGTTGCTAAATTTGCTAATGACATAATTATGGGTAGGAACTTAATAGAAGGCCATGGTGGGAGTGAATGAGCAAAGAATTGGCCAATGCAGTATAACATGAGAAACTATGAAGTTGTGGTTTGACATGGAAAAATAATACAGCTTATTCCCTAAATGGTAAGAGATCGTAAAGCTTTGAGATGTAGCAGAACCTTAGTGTCTGATTTACAAAAGGCTACTATGCAGGTAGAGCAAGTTCATTAGAAAAGTTAGCAAACCGTTATTATTTATTACTCAGGGAACTGAATACAAAAGAAGAGAGGTTATGCTTCAGTTACATACTGTTTTATGAGACCACATCTGTGAGATACAGGGCTCCTTATTTAGGGAGGTATGGAAGCAGTTCAGAGAAAGTTAACTAAACAAACATTTGGAATTGGGTGGGGTGTCTTTTAAAGAAATGTTGAATAAGTTGGGTTTGTATCTGCTGGAGCTTAGAAGAGTGAGAGGTTTTGAATGAAATGTATAAGACCCTGAAGGGTCTTGATAGTCTGGTTGTGGAAAGGATGTTTCCCCCTATGGGAGAATCTAGCAGTAGGGGTCAATGTTTAAAAACATTTGGTCACCATTTTAAACAAGAACATAGTGATTTTTTTTTAAATATCAGAGAGTTGTTGTCTTTGGAAGTCTCTTCCTCAAAGGACAGTGGAAGCAGAGTCTTTGAATACTTTTAAGACCAATATAAGTAAGTACTTCAGGGGAGATGACAGAGGGAGGTTTTTCACCCAGAGACTGGTTGGTGCATGGAACGCACTGCCTGGACTGGTGGTGGAGGCAGATAGATTGGACAGGTTCAAGAGTTTGTTGGATAAGCATATGGAGAAATGTGGGATAGAGGGATATGCAGGAGGAAAGGGTTAGATAGTGTGAGGGTGGTTTGATGGACGGCACAACATGGTGGGCCGACGGGCCTGTTTTGTGCTGTATGGTTCTATGGTTCTATCTTTCCCAGGACAAATGGCTAACATTCATACAACCACATCAGACTCCCTCTCCTGGCTTGAGAACTTCGGTTAAAAATATTTGTACCAACATGCAATAAAAAATTGCACTTTTTATTGAACTAGAGCACTTGAATGCGAAAAAGATAATCACAAGACATTTTATTAAAATGAAC
Organism: Pristis pectinata; assembly: GCF_009764475.1. NCBI lineage: Eukaryota > Metazoa > Chordata > Chondrichthyes > Rhinopristiformes > Pristidae > Pristis > Pristis pectinata. Next base: position 59,142,542 of record NC_067413.1, read on the forward strand.
TAACAAATTATCAGACGTGACCATCTTAGATGCTCAAAGCCTCAGCTGAAAATTTCCTTAAGTCATGACATTATCACAAAATAGAAGTTGTAGGGGTTATAAATTATTTCATGGCTACATTAATGAACAGAATTATCCATTGAGCCTAAAACAAAAAACTAATTTCTATAGTTTAGCTGGGTTTCACATGTGAAGTTTACATTGGTATGGTAAATGCCAAAAGGTTGTTTTTGACTCAGGAGCCACAGTAACCTAGGAGTCACTCAGAACAAAAAGAGTTAGTCCACAAAATGTGGAAACATTTCTTAACTGAATGGGTTATGAATATTTTGACTTCTCTACCAGAAGGCTGTGGATATTCATTTGTCACGTGTATTCCAACAGAACCTGGTATGTTTTTAGATATTCAAACAGTATGGAATTGAGAAACATGGGAATAGTGCAGGCATAGGGAGTTGACGTAGCTTAGATGAATGGCAGAGTGTACTTGAGCAATCAAATTGCCTATTCCAGCTCTTATTTTTAATGTCAGGAATATAAAAGTAGTGGGACCAAATTTTCTGGAATGAAATTTTCAATTTCAATACTGCTTAGCATGTAACTTCCACACAGAGCATACTAATTTTCTACTGCAACTTCAAAAAGAAACCTGAGGAAAGGAATAAACTCCTATTCCCATCGTTTCCAGAGCTTCTACCGAAGTTATAGCCAGAAATCATGATCCAATGGATAAATGATAAATCATTAGAAATGGCAATGTCTTTCCAAAAGTTGTGAGGAGTTATACACTGATTGCACAGCCTTATCTTTGGAGGGGAGATTTGATCTTGGTTATTGAAGTACACCTAGAATTAGATATACAGAAAAGCTATTAGATGAATATTGTCCATTTTTTGGAGGGCACAGGACATTGAGCTTAAAGGATGGGCTTGTCACTTATTCAGCTCTTCCACTATCCTACAGTTATAACAGGCACTTTGGGAAGATCAGATAAGCAACTGTGTGAACATTGTTATGATTTCAATAATGATAATTCAAAACCAATCAAACACTAATCATTTTTTTCAGCTATAAAACATCATGTACTTGTAGACAGCCTTACACTTTGTTCATATTTCTGATACTCCTAATATTTTATTAAATAGGTAAAACAATAATCTGAATAATCAGAAAAAAATCAGAACTTTGTCTTTATTCCTATCTACCCCGATCCAGTTTCAACTTGAAAAACGTCAATGTGAGCAAGAAATAAAATGCAGCATTGCAGATGCTATGAACGTAAAGAAAAACAAATCAGTAAAAGCCAACAGTGCCTGTAAAACACTAGAGAGTATTTTAACTCAAAAGCATTTCAGGGGAAGCCTGCTTGTTTATCCAGTACTTATGCATCTGGAACTCTTATGCACGAAATTCCAAAACATAAATTTGAATTTGCTGGGTTCCAACATGATTTTGTTCACGTGCTGTCTCCCAACAGTCTATAGCACAAGGCACTGCCCCTAGTCCCATAAGTGTTGGTTGGTTCCAATTCTGCTCCATGGACTATGCCACATTCACCCATCTAACCACTATGTCGGGTAAGAATACTCCAGGCAAAGGTACAAAGCAGAAACATGTTGTCGTAACATTGAAACAGAAAATGTAAATAGGCAAATGAGTGGAAAAAGGCGAAAATCATAATGTTCTTGTGAAATAATTCAATATTGCTTCCCCAACAATTTATGAAATTAAATCACCAAGTACAAAGCATAAAGAGCTTTTCCTGAACTCAGTGATAAAAGTGTTGAAAAGCGCCGTAGATTGCACTAACAAAGGCAGTGCACTTGTACACCGATTAGCAGCAACATCCTCTATGAAGATTTGACACTTAATGTGATGGTGAATACAGTCATTCATTTGATTTTTTGTCATATTTTATTTTAAGGTTAATTCATTTTAATAAATAGAATTGCAGTCTGAAACATTGTTATTAAAAAGGATAAGGAAATGACATTAGTTGACCAATTTATTTAGAGGTTTATGGATAAAATACTTGTGCCTGTTGCACAATAATGTTCTATTTTGAGCAATTGTCATGTAACCAGCACCCCATCATTCCCCATAGATGCCAGAGGCATACTGCAGATGGATGGAAATCTGACAGCCCTGCAGTCTTTGATGAATGGGTCAAAAGGAGAGGAGGCCCAAGTGGATTGTTGTAAAGGAGAACCTACTTTTGATCTGAATGGGAATTGGTTTATTATGTCATTTGTACTGAGGTACAGTGAAAAACTTGTCTTGCATTCTGTTCATACAGATCAATTCATTACACAATGCATTGAGGTTGTACAAGATAAAACAATACACAATGCAGAGTAAAGTGTCACAGCTACAGAGAATCAACAACAGACAACTATTTCTATATTGCCTGCCCTGCTAGTTATTTGACAGCCTTATCAATTATCTATCATTTCATTGCATTACTTCAGGAAACTTGTACTGTCAAGAGTCCCAATTTTCAGATGAATGCCAACACCAAATCTATTTTCTGGGTATTACTTAACTGCTTGGGGGGGGGGGGGGGGGGGGGGCTCTTCCCAGCATCCAGGGAAACACTGCTCTAAGCCATTAAAACAGATGATTTGAAATATAACCAGAAAATATTGGAGATACTCAGCAAACCAGGCAGTATATGTGGATAGAAAAACAAAATTAACGTTTGCCTGAAACGTTACCCGTTTTTCTCTCTACGAATACTGTATTTGCTGTATTTATTTTACTGAGTCTGTAGTTTTTTTTGCTTTTCGTGATACAATCTGTTCATTTATCCAGTTATTCCTAGCGAATTAGTTGTGTCTTTCCTATGTGAAAGAGCGGCCGTGAACACTTTGGGACGCGATCAGGTGACCAACTGCACTCCCGAATAGTTTCCCCACTCCACATTAATTTACAGCCCACGCCAGCTGGAAAAATCATGATTTAGTTAAGTTCTTCCCCTTCACGCAGCGGTTCCCTGACCTGCTGAGTTTCCCCCAACTATTCTCTGCTTTATTTATGGCCCCGTGAAAGGATAACAAAAAAAATGGAGCAAAGTGCGAAATTAATGATTTCTCCGAACTTGCGACGACCCTTTCCGGAAGCAAAGTTATCAGCTGACGAAGTGAATCGCCCAAACTCATGCCACATGTTCGGAACAGGCCTCACCCGCTCGCTCAGGCTACACTCAGACGGTGTAACGGTAAACCTGCGCCAACACCGCCAGAACCTGCGGCCCACAAGCACCGCCATTCCTCCCCCGACTCCGACAACCGTTCGCCCAATCACGGCATCGCCCGAGGATGCGCATGCGTGTCGACCCCTCCACCCGCCGTGGCGTCGGGGTAGTCACGTGACTCTGATCGCGTGCGCAAAGTGTCTGCGTCGTCCGTCTCCGTGCATGAAGAGAGTGGGCGATGTGGGTGCTGAGGCCGATAACCCCGGGTGGAGGTACCGAGCGCTGTCCGTGCTAATGTTCCGCCAGTACAGTGGTCCAGACTAAGCGGTGTACAACGGGACTCGTCCGGAGGGAGGGGGGATAGTAAATACTGGCTCCCGCATGTTGAGCTTCCTACGCCTAACGCCAGCCGGCTATTGTGTCATCCACAACTGGATGTGTTAATGGAAGCCAAGTGTTTGGGTGCCAGTTTTAACTGTCCTCGTAAAGGTCCAATTAAGTAAGGTCACATAGGGTGGGATGGCGAGTCATGCGCTTGACTGAAAGATCTGAGATAGGAATGTGTGGCCCATCTGCATTCCAGTGCCACTTTTCATTCGAGTCTCTTGGCATCCATGAATATCGTTTAAAATTAAACTTCAAAATCTCAAGTTTAGCATCAAGTTCAAATTCAGCATTTGGAGCCTTCTCTCCACAAGTGCATCTTGCAGTGTTGAATGTGCCCAGCAGTTTTTATTTCCGTATCTGTAGTTATTTTTCTTTGCTTTTTCTCTTTAAAACTATTTGCCTTTTCTGAAGACTTGGAACCAAGGATAGTGAAAGGACAGCTAATTTGAAAGACTACTAAAAATGGGATGGCTATGAATTTTAACATTTATATTTATGAACAAAATAGAAATAGTTGAAAATTTGACTTCAGTGTAGGCCATAGAGGAAACTATATTTACAAAAAAAATTGGGGAGAAAGTAATAGGGACAGAGTGGCTAGTTATTTAAAGTGGTGTGGAATTAAGAATGACATGCAGTAACTATTTCTGTGTAATGCAGCAGTAAAATAAAGTAACTGGTAGCAGGGAAATTAAGAAATAATGAATATTGATGTAAACATTTGCAAAATAACACAATGTGAGTTGTATCTAAAGCTTTTGGAATAGAGGCTTGTTGACTTCAGTGGAATTAAAGCAGACTAAACTAAAATCAAGCATTTTATGTTAATGACATTAATTCTGAGTTCTCCAAGGTTCAGGTTAAAGTACCTACCAAGGCAGCCACATCAAGGTGTGGTACCCTATAAATAAACAGTAATAGAGTTGTGTTGCAAAAAAAAACTGCTGAAGCAACTCAGAGGTTTGAGCAGCAAACCTCTGAGGTTTGGGAGAGGAATTGTCAACATTACCAGTAGAGACCCTATGTCATGGCTGCGAGTAGAGAGGGAAGATAGCTGGTATAAAGAGGAGAGGTGAAGGGATGAGAAAGGGGCCAGTAGGTGATAGATGGACTGAGGAGGGATGAGGGATGATGGGCAGGAGGGAGAGGCAGTTGGGTGATAGGTGGAACTAGGCAAGGTGGTGGGGGGGGGGAGACGGAGAAAGGGGCAGGCGGAGCTGGTAGGGGTATAGGTGGAGACAGAGGCCAGCAGGTGATAAAGCAGGAACACAAAGGATACGAATGCTGGAATCTGATAAATGAGGAAGGTGATAATGGGGACACAAGAGGAACTGTGGATGCTAGAATCTGGAGCAGCAAAGAAACTGCTGGCAGATTTAAGCAGGACAAGCAGCATCTGTGGATGCAAAGGGATATTGTCGACAATTCAGCTAGAGATCCTGTGTCAGGACTTGATGGCTAGCAGGGCGATGATGGGATAATTTAAGGGAAAGATGAAGAGCAGATGGAACAGGAGCAATAAACAGTTCCAACAACAACTCCAGCAGATTGTTTGTTGCTCCAGATTCTGTCATCTACAGTGTCTTGTGTCTCGGCAGATGGAACAGGATGGGGGGAGGGGATCCAGTGGGTGAAGTGTGTGTAGTAGGTGGATGGAACCGAGGTGGGGGGAGGGGGAGGAAAATGGGTGATGGGGTGCTGGAGGTATGGGAAAGGGAACAAAAAATGGGAAAACCAGAGGTGGATCAGAAGGAGAGTGTGAGGGGAGGGGGACATGAGGTGAGGGTCGCCTGAATAAAGTTTGGCGACTTATTTCCAGGAGTGTTGTAAACACTTACAATCATTTACATAGTAAAACCTAATTAGTTTTCTTCAGTAAGTTTATAGAAAGTTAGACCGCTTTAACAGCAAGTGAGATGAATAGCAAATTTGTCCATTTTTAATTGGGGAACAAATGATAACCAAGAAACTAACAGCTGTTTGCAAAGTTATTTGGAATCTTGAAAGCAGACAGCATAAACTCAGACTGCACAATATAGCACAATGGCTACATTTTTATTACTACAGACAAGATAGAGGATGCATTCAAGAATGCATACAATCTTGGGGGAAATACACAGTATTCTTAAACAAAAAATATACTGGCATAACAACACTACAGACCGTTCCATGTCTTGCATATTTTTCTGGTTAATGGCACCTCTAACAATGGTGGTGGTACTTCACTACATTACAGTTAGTGCCATCCTATCTTGAGCCTGAAAGCTAAATCCATTCTTTGTTAAAAAAGACTAATATATTGGAACTATTATAGAAAAACACTGAGAAATGAGAATGTAATTAAAAAGAATTGGTGAAGGGGAAAACTAAAGTGATATGAAAAAACTAGACTCATAGGAGTAGTCATTGAAATGGGGCAAACTGATAAAAGAAGTGAATTTGCTTAATGAATAGTGATTTTTGGATCTGCAGGAAGGTACACTGCAAAAGAACCTGAAGAAGTAAGTTTCTCTGGTGATTGAAGTTACAAAAAAATGAATGGAATTGAAAAGGCTAATGCCAATGAAAGGCGAACATTACAAATTATTTTGTCATTATTATGTTTTGCAAATCCAATTGCATCTTAATAAAAATAACAAAATCATAATTAAGTAATCAGGGCAGAGAACTATAATGCACTGTTCTATTTTTCTTCAATTTATTAAAAACAAAGTAAGGGGTTACTCTGAGCCAGCAATCTAATGCCGTACTGAGGGAGCAGTGCATTGAGAGAGGTGTGTTCTTTTAGATAAGATGGTAAACTGAGGCCATGTTTGATCTCTTGTAAAGGAATTTATGAAAAGCCTTTCAGTTCCCCACCCTAACTGGTTCATTTTCACCATCTACATCCAATCCGTGTATACTTCCATCCTCCATCAGGAAGGCCACAAGACTCTCTGCTTATTTCTTGATAACAGATCCAACCAGTTCCTTTCCACCACCATCTTCCTCTGTCTGGCAGAACTGGTCCTCACCCTTAACAACTTCTCTTTCAGCTTTTCCCATTTTCTCCAGACCAAAGATGAGGCCATGGGCACTCGCATGGGCTCAAGCTATCCCTACCTTTTCGTTGGCTACCTAGAACAATCCATGTTCCAAGCCTACACCAGTAACGCTCCCCATCTCTTTCTCTGCTACATTGATGACTGCATTGGTGCTGCTTCCTGCACCTATGCGGATTTCATCAGTTTCATCAACTTCTCCACCAACTTCCACCCCGCCCTCAAATTCACTTGGTCCATCTCTGACACCTCTCTCCCCTTTCTTGATATCTCTTTCTCCCATCTCCAGAGACTGATTATCTACCAACATCTTTTACAAACCCACTGACTCCCACAGTTACCTTAACTACATCTCTTCCCACCCTGTCACCTACAGGGATGCTATTCCCTTCTCTCAGTTCCTCCATCTCTGCCACATCTATTTTCATGATGAGGCTTTCCATTCCAGGACATCTCAGATGTCCCATTTTTTCAGAAAACAGGGTTTCTCCTCAACTGCTATCAATGCAGCCCTCACCCGCATCTTCTCCATTTCCTGCACATCTGCCCTCACCTCATCCCCCCTGGACATAACAGGGTTAGGGTTCCCCTTGTCCTCACCTACCACCCCATGAGCCTCCGCATCCAACATATCATTCTCTGCAACTTTTGTCATCTCCAATGGGGATCCCACCACCAGGCACATCTTGCCGTCCCCTCTCGGCTTTCCGTAGGGATCGCTCTCTCCGTGACTTCTTTGTCCGCTCATCCCTCCCCACCGATTCCCCCTCCTGGTATTTATTCCTGCAACTGTGCTAAGTGTTACACCTGCCCCTACACCTCCTCCCTCACCACCGTTCAGGGTCCTAAACAGTCCTTCCAGGTGAGGGAGTCCTTCACATGTGAATCCATTGGTGTCATTTATTGCATCCGGTGCGACCTCCTCTACATTGGTGAGTCTCAACACAGATTGGGGGATCACTTCGTCGAGCACCTTCGCTCTGTCCACTGTAACAGCCAGGATCTCCTGGTGGCCAACCATTTTAATTTCACTTCCCATTCCCACACTGGCATGTCTGTCCACGGCCTCCTCTACTGCCAAGTTGAGGCTAGATGCAGATTAGAGGAACAACACCTCATATTCCTTCTTGGTAGTCTCCAACCTGACGGCATCAACATTTCTCTAACTCCTCCATTCTGTTCCCCTCCCACCCCCTTGTCCCTCTGGCCTGTTTACCCCTTATCTTTCCCCTCCTCTGCCCACACGACCTGCCCAACACCCACACCTTCCTCCCTCTGGTTCCCCACCTTTTTCACTTTATTCCATGGTCTACTGTCCTCTCTTATCAGATTCTATCTTCTTCAGCCCTTTGCCTCTTCCACCTATCACTTCCCAGCTTTTCACATCATTCCCACTCCTCCCGCTCTCCCACCTACCTACCTTCCCCCTCTCACCTGGATTCACCTATCACCTGCCAGCTCGTGCTCCTCCCCCTCCCCCCACCCTTTTATTCTGGCTTCTGCCCTCTTTCCAGTCTCAGCCCAAAAAGTTGACTGTTTATTTCCCTCCATAGATGCTGCCCGACCTGCTGAGTTCCTCCAGCATTTTGTGTGTGTTGCTTATGGAACACCCTATTTCATAGACCACCAGGATAGTTATCTTGGGTGTTCAGTCCAATATTTTTCAAGATCACCAGAACAAACCCTGTAGTTGTTTCTGTGTGGGAGTTTGCTTTATGTAAATTACAATTTCTCCTGCAGTACTATAGTTACTACACTTCAAATGAACAAGTATAGTGTTGGTTGTTCCAAGATCATGAAAAGTGATAATTTGATGCAGGGGTTAACTTTTTTTTAAAAATTGCTTGACATCAATTGCCATTGTTAATCCAACATTTATTTCAATCTTTGGGCTGTATTCAGCATTGACAAAGTAATCTTTATAACTCATTACTTGGGAACCATGTCATGAAGTTGGCAGAACATATTGTAGGAAATGCCTTATATTATTCTGTCAAATATATTTCTTGTAAAAAAAAATTGCAATCAATAACCTAGATAATTTCTGAGTATTTACTGTTATAATCAGAATTCAGTATTTTAATTGTTTGTCTTTCTTAAAGCAGTTGGAAAAAAAATGTAAAATTTCCACTCATCCTTTTCTTATACCCTTTCATATTTTCATGTTACAGAAGGACCTTACTATTTCTTAGTTGGTGTTAATTATGTTGTTGGACGAAAAAACTGTGCAATCCTTCTACGTGATGATCAGTCTATCAGTCGTTCACATGCTACACTTTCGGTTGTTCATCCTGCCACAAATCTGGTAATCAATCACCAAATTTTCTTTTGTAGAATTCAGTGGTATTACTTTCCTCATATTAGAGGCTTAAATTGTTTCTTTTCAATCATTAGAATTTACATTTCATCATAACAGTCAGTCATTGTTAGTGTTGTGGGTTTGATTAGGAGACAGATTGAAAACTTGTCATTTAGTTTCCATTAGCAGTGGTTTTTGATAGCATGTAAGCCTGGGAGCAACACTGTCAATACTATTCAGTGGTATAACCAACCATTCGTCCTCGGAGAGAACTTACACTATGCTGGGCCTCGCTAATCACCTGGTAGCCATCCTCCCAATAGAAGGTTAAACACTGGGCCACCCTGGAAGAAGAGTGAAAAAAGGGCAGGTATCTGCCCAATTATAATCAAACAGCTGGTTGCTAGTATGCAAATATAATGAATATTAATAATAAAGTAATACATTAATTCACTGACCAAATACATGTTCGCATTTAAAAGTAAAACCAATAATTTCCATTTATATAATGCCTCATGTGGTAAAAATATCCTGTCTTTCATAGGAGCATTATCGAACAAAATAATTAATATATATATTATATGATGCTAGGACAGATGACCAAAGGTTGGGCAAGAAGGTAGGTTTTGAGAAAGAGATCAGAGAAGCAGAAGTCTTGGAAAGAGAGTCAAGATTAGGTCCTTGGTGCCTGAAGGAATGATCAGCAATGATAAACTGAATAAATTGGGAAGTGCCATTTATATTGATCTGGTAGTGAAACAATCCTTGTTACAAATAGTTGGAACTTAGTTGATGTTCTCTAGCTACCAAGTGACTGAACGTTATATTGGAATAGATTTGGCGTTTTGGTTCTTTTGCATGATTTTAAAAATGTCAGAAGGACTATATGTCATACCTAGTGACCCAAAGATAAAAAGGTACAGTGAGTCTGTACTAATAGTGACTTGTCCATTTTACCCTAATTACAGTGCTTTATTTGAGGATCTGCTGGGTAGAGGTTGTTGTATGCAGCTACTTTGATGTAGCAGTGTGAATAAGAATGGTATTTGAGGTCAATACTCCACATTGTGAGGGCAAAGCAGCAGAATTTCATGACATCAAGTTAGAAGCTTGGCACAATATCTCAGCTTTTAAAATGCTATTTAACAAAAGAAATTGGTATAATTCTTTATAATACAGAGATTAGAGACATTTAGTAAAATCTCTGCCCTTTAATATAAGAATAACACCTCATAAATGTATGAGATTGAACGTATAGTTTAAATTTAAAGAGAATATGAACATAGTGTGTAGTTTATTTAATAACTAACTGTTTGTTCTTAACAGCACGAAATCTTAACAATGTATATTTTCTGTTCTAAATTTATTTTGTTTTTTCTTTATAGAACCAAGTTGCCAGTACCTCTGTACTGACATTAAAAGATACTTCAAAATATGGAACTTTTGTAAATGAGGTGCGCTTAGAAAAGGACAGCCCAAGGATCTTGAAGTCAGGAGAATTGGTCACATTTGGAGTTTTTGACAGCAAATTCAGGTGGCCATTTTCTATTTTGGTCCAAAATTTAACATAATTGATCATAATTAGCTTTTGAAGTCAGTATCCCATATTTCATAGAAAGTACAGCACAATAAAGGCCCTTCGACCCACAATGTTGTGCTGATCTTTAAACCTCGCCTAAGACTATCTAACACCTTCCTTCCACATATCCCTCTTTTTTTAAATTCCTCCATATGCTTATCTAGCAATCGCTTGAACTTGACCAATGTACCTGCTTCCAGCACCACCCCAGGCAGCGTATTCTATGCCCCAACCACACTCTGGTTAAAAAAAAAACCTCCCTCTCATGTCTCCCTTGAACTTCCCACCCATTATTTTGAAGCCATGCCCTCTTGTATTGAGCATTGGTGCCCTGGGAAGGAGGCGCTGGCTGTCTATCTATTCCTCTTAATATTTTGTATACCTCTATCATGTCTCTTCTCATCCTCCTTCTCTCCAAAGAGTAAAGCCCTAGCTCCCTTAGTCTCTCCTCATAATCCATACTCTCTAAACCAGGCAGCATCCTGGTAAATCTCCTCTGCAACCTTTCCAATGCTTCCACATCCTTCCTATAATGTGGTCTAACCAGAGTTTTGTAGAGCCGCATCATTACTTCGCGGCTCTTAAACTCGATCCCACAACTTATGAATGCTAACATCCCATAAGCTTTCTTAACTACCCTATCCACCTGTGAGGCAACTTTAAGGGATCTGTGTATATGAACCCCCAGATCCCTCTGCTCCTCCACACTACCCAGAATCCTGCCATTAACTTTGTACTCTGCCTTGGAGTTTGTCCTTCCAAAGTGTACCACCTCACACTTCTCCGGATTGAATTCCATCTGCCACTTCTCAGCCCAGCTCTGCATCCTATTAATGTCCCCCTGCAATCTTCGACAGTCCTCCACACTATCCACAACACCACCAACCTTTGTGTCATCTGCAAATTTGCCAACCCACCCTTCTACCCCCTCATCCAAATCATTAATAAAAATCACGAAAAGTAGAGGTCCCAGAACCGATCCTTGTGGGACACCACCAGTCACAGCCCTCCAGTCAGAATGCACTCCCTCCACCACAACCCTCTGCTTTCTACAGGCAAGCCAATTCTGAATCCACACGGCCAAGTCCCCCTGGATCCCATGCCCTCTGACCTTCTGAAGAAGCCTACCATGTGGAACCTTGTCAAATGCCTTACTAAAATCCATGTAGACCACATCTACTGCACTACCCTCATCAGTCTTCCTGGTCACCTCCTCAAAGAACCCTATCAGGCTTGTGAGACATGATCTGCCTTTCACAAAGCCATGCTGGCTGTCCCTGATCAGACTATGATTCTCTAAATGCCCATAGATCCTATCTCTAAGAATCTTTTCCAACAGCTTGCCCGCCACAGACATAAGGCTCACTGGTCTGTAATTCCCTGGACTATCCCTATTTCCTTTTTTGAATATGGGGACAACATTTGCCACACTCCAATCCTCCGGTACCATCCCCGTGGACAACGAGGAGTCAAAGATCCTAGCCAACGGTTCAGCAATCTCCTCCCTCGCCTCGCGGAGCAGCCTGGGGAATATTCCGTCAGGCCCTGGGGACTTACCTGTCCTAATATTTTCTAACAGCTCGAACACATCCTCCCTCTTGATATCTACATGCTCCAGAACATTAACCTTACCAACACTGTCCTCAGCGTCATCAAGGCCCCTCTCCTTGGTGAATACTGAAGGGAAGTATTCATTGAGAACCTCACCCACTTCCACAGCTTCCAGGCACATCTTCCCACCTTTGTCTCTAATCGGTCCTACCTTTACTCTTGTCATCCTTCTGCTCTTCACATAAGTGAAAAGAGCCTCAGGATTTTCCTCAACCCTACTCGCCAAGGGCTTTTCATGTCCCCTTTTTGCTCTTCTCAGCCCCTTCTTTAGTTCCTTCCTTGCTACCCTATATTCCTCAAGAGACCTGATCCTTGCTTCCTAAACCTTATGTATGCTGCCGCCTTCTTCCTAACTAGTTGTTCTACCTCTCTTGTCACCTATGGTTCCTTCACCCTGCCATTCCTTCTCTGCCTCACCGGGACAAATTTATCCCTAACATCCTGCAAGGGATCCCTGTACAACGACTACATCTCCATGGTACATCTCCCTTTAAAAATGTCATCCCAATTCACACGCTCAAGTTCTAGCCTTATAGCCTCATAATTTGCCCTTCCCCAATTAAATATCTTCCTGTCCTCTTTGTTCCTATCCTTGTCTGTGACAGTGCTAAAGGTTATGGAGCAGTGGTCACTGTCCCCCAAATGCTCACCCACTTAGAGATCTGTCACTTGACCTGATTCATTACCTAATACTAGATCTAATATGGCATTCTGTCTAGTCGTTTGATGGAGAATGCTGTTGTTGTTGACCATACAACATTACATTACTTTAGAGGTATTTACAGGATAAAGTTAAAATAAATTCTGCTGGAAAGAGCTTTTTAATTTTTTATACACTCCCATTTTTGACTTGATCTGTTTGTTTGCATGGAAACAAAATATCCCATTGCAATTTTTGAAGATGGAGTTCTCCCAGTATAATGTCCAATGTACACCTGCAGTCAAAACTACCAAAATATATTGGTGCCGACCTTGATGAGTGACTTGAACTCTCTGGTCAACTGTCCTCAAATCCCTCTCTTATCTGGAGCAGCTCTTCAGCTGCAATATTCCTCCAGGATGGCAGCTATTTGATGTCATCAGGTGCAGGGCCTTTCCAATTCTAAGTGAAGGGCTGTGCCTCCAAAAATGTTTTGAGGGCCAGTTAACTCATGCTTAAAGCTATGAGGAGATTGACTGTCTCTAATGCAAATGTTCAAAAATTATTTAAAATACCAGTAAATTTTAAAACGTGAAAAAAAAAATTTGGATACCTGTAAAAAAAAAACCTTCATTTAAATCAGCTTGGTTAAATACAAGGAAATGAAATTAACTTGTCCTTGCATTCTAACTGCAGCTGTTTCTTCCAGTTAAAATTGATGGGATTGCTAGACTGACATTTTCCAGTCAAGCTGGAAAATTACAGACAAGTCTTCTCTTCTGTCATAACCCTCTCCTGGACTCAATTAGGGGATTAATAGCAATGTAGAGTTGTGTCCAGGTGTTGAAAATTTGGGACTTGTGCTTCATTTGAGAACTTCAAGCTTATGGCTAGTGATATAAGTACAAGCTGATAATTCTGCTTGGAACAGTAAGCGTTTGGGTGGAAGAAACTTGCGTACAGTTGGGTTATTAATCTCAGTTTCTGCTTTGTGACCATAATACAAATGTTCTGCAGTATTATCAGTAACTAATGCAACCCCACAAATTTGTTGGCTCTTAATTCCTCTAATAAACCCATCCAATGGTTAGGAGCTTCCAGATGACGACAGAAATTGTCTGCAATCTGATTAACGATAATATATTTCCTTACTAAATCTGTGTGTATTTGAATTGATATAATGCACTCGTGTTGCAGTACATTTCTTTTCTGGTATTGGATTTAGCGAACATTTGTTACTTTTCCTGATGCAGGGTGTCAACCCAAAATGTCGACCGTGCCTTTGCCTCCACAGATGCTGCTTGACAAACTGAATTCTTCCAGCAGTGTATTTTTTGCTCCAGATTCCAGGCATCAACAGTCTCTTGTGTCTCCAACAAAGTTTCTTTGTTGTAGAGAAGATCAAGTTTAACTTGGGAAGAATTACAGTTTTGACTGTGTCTTGATTTAAAACAACACTTCTAAACTGCAAATATTGAAAGATTTTTAGTTATGTTGAAAATTGAGTTTCTCCCTCAGCCTTACAAAATTAGCTGTCAGTTACTTGAGGAGGAAATAATAATTAAACAATACTTTGCATTTACATCTGATTCCTTTACCCAGGATTTTTATTTACTCAATATATATGTAGATAATATATTGATTTTTAATTAAAATATTCTTCAAAGAAACAACAGTGATAACTGATGCAAGAAAGAAACCGCTGGAAGAACTAAGCAGTATCTGTGGAGGCAAAACAATGGTCAATCTTTTGGGTCAAGACCATGTATCAAGATTTGATCTGATGGTTCTATCTCCTTTCTGTGAGGCAAGCAGCTCAGAAGATAGTGAATGAGGTCAAGTTAGATGCTATCACCATGATTTGACTGTGTGCTAAGATGTCCTATGTTATACATTGGCAGTGTAATAAAAACATGTTCCTATCTTCAGGGTAGAATATGAACCCCTGATTGTAAGCTGTTCCTGTTTGGATGGGCCAGTTAAAATTACACTAAACCAATCAATTCAATGTCTTGGAGGTCATGTTACCAGCAGCTGGACAGAGGATAGCACTCACCTCGTTATGTCATCAGTAAAGGTTACAGTGAAGGTTAGTTGAATTCAATAAAGTAAAATGCTATTTCATTCTGCCAGATTTTATGGGAAACGTCACCAATATCTGAAATTATGGTGTCTGCATATTACTTTAACTGCAATGGCAATTCACTAATTCTGCTGTCAATTGTTAGTGCTACCAACTGAGACAGATAGTTGAGATTTCCGAGTATTTATTTACTTTTTTAAGTCTTAAGCACATTAGAAGTAGCCGTAGTCCAAATCACTCTTAAGCTTGTAATATCAATTTGATCATCATGTTCCTTGTGCGTCAAAGTTACTTTCCTGCTAAATCCCCGTAATATCAGGATCATTTTCCAAAGCTACTAACATTCTTAGCTTTCAATGCACTTAATGACTGAATATCCATAGATCTCTAAGATGGGGAATTCAAAAGATTTAAGACCCTTTCAGTGAAGTTTCTCATCTTGGCCCTAAGTGGCTAACCACTTTTATCCTAATATCGAAAAGACGAAATGCTTATATTTTGAAAACACTATTGAGCAGTTTCAGTATCAACGTGCTTTGTCTTTTGAGAATTCAAAAAAATTGTTATGTTTTGTAAGAAGATGCTTGGTATGGCCTAAAACATAACAGTTTACCTTCCCTTCAGTACATGACTGATGCGTTTTATTTAGGAGCATTTTTAAACATTACCTGAAAAGTTTAGAGTCATACAGCATAAAAAGAGGCTCCTAGGCCCACTGTCCATGCTGACTATCAAGTATCTATAGTTAAACTACCTAATCATACACTAACTCCATTTTATTCTGCCCACATTCTGATCAGCTTCCTCCAGATTCTACCACCTGCCATTTAACCTACCAATCCACTTATCTTTTTTAGAAATGTTTATGAAAAATATTTAGATGAACGTGTCATTTTTCTGCATTAAATGGAGATACTGTAATTGCATTTTCTGTTAGGTCATATTTCTTTAGTTATTTGTTTTATGAATGTATAATTTGAGTTAATCACATTTTCAAAAAGTTCATTTGAATTGCGATGGACCAAAGGGCATTAAATCATTTAGTCATGTATCAGATTTCAGAAAGAAATTAGTGACCGTCCCATTTCTTGAATAAATTATTGCTCATCTGTATTTGCTAAGGAAATGTGTTAGGTTATATGGATGACAATATTGACATAGCAATTCAGTGCCATTTATAATAATTCATATCTTTGCTTTTTAAGACTATATGCGCATTGATCTGTTGTCGACCAATAGTAAAACCAAAATTCTTTGTCGATCTTATTGAAGCAATCCGAAATAGAGGACAACTTCTCAATTCAGAAAGGTAACATGAATATATCATTATCCTTAAACGTTCTTAACAAATATACATTTGTATAACATATATGTACAAAATGTGCGAATGATTTAAGATAATTGTTAGAAATTGAGAAGAAGAGGACAAATGTCCTTTGGGAAGCAAAGTCCTTTAAGTCTTATCACTGTACTCTTATTGAAATTGTTAATTACAACTTGAAAAGAAAAGTAATCAAGTAGTATACTATTCTTTAAATTCCTAACTTTACAAAATATTTTACCATGGTGTTTGATTACAATGTGTCAAAAAGATTGCAGCTGTCATATTTTATGACAGACCATGAAATGAGCTTTCTTAACCAAAATCTTCCTAAAGAATAAATAAAATTACTTATATAAAAAATGTCAAGCATCTTAAAAATAGGCAAAGTGTCACGAAAAAAATTAATAGAAAATGGATGAGCAGAGGTAAAGGAGTATAGAGCAGGCCATGAATAAGCAAGGTCTATTGTAACATCAACTCCAATGTCATGTCTGCAGAAAGAGCTGCAATCTGAACATGTATTCTAAAAGATGTCCATAAGAACAGTAATGGATGACCATGTTCCATTGATCAAGACAAGCAACCACGAGAAGAGGAAGTGGGTTCTTTTATAATTTAGTCTTTCAGTGAGAAACATTTTGAAATGGAAAATTACTCTTGCATCTCCAAAGCTGACAAAAATATTTGCACAACAGAATCCCTATCCTGAGACAAAGTGAGCTCTGAAAATTCAAATGGTAAAACATTAAACTATCTCCAGGCAAACTGACCTCACCTTGTCACTGATGCAACAGATTTCTTCAACAACAGTCCACAAACTCTTGAGACCAGATGAACAACCAGCAAAGTGCATGAGTTTGTTAATGACAAAATCTCTTGCCTAGAATTCTGTCATGGGAGCCTTGTCACCCTTAAAGTATCCACCAAGGCAAACCATTTGAATTTGAATTCCATCCTACCATTGACTCACTGATGACTCCCATCTCATTTTTTTCTGCCCTCATACATTATCCTTTTCTCCTCCCCGAAGCTTCATGGGACACTAGCCATTTAGACGGGCTGTAATGTTGATTGGCTTTTGATTAGCTAAGGGAATGTTCAAATAGAAATCAGTCCAATTTCTTGCAGGTGGTGATATGAGATACTTAATACTGTTGGGAATTGTACACCGGTGCATGATGTAAAGTTGAACTGCATCAGAGTAAAGCACAACTTCAGAAGACCCTCTAGTTGTTGTTTCTCCAGTTAGGAAATAATTTTTGGCTGACAAACAAGTTCTTAATTATTTTCCTTCTGAACTCTCGTGAAAGATCATGTTTTAAATTTTGTTATTGGCAGTTATTCCCCACCTGTTGACGAACCTAGTATCAAGCCTGGAGAACTGGATATTACAGTGAAACCAGAAAGAAAATCGATTTTTAGAGGCAAAACATTCTTATTTTTAAATGGAAAACAGGTAATGATGACTTTTAGAAGAGAAAATAATCCATAATGGTATTTGATTTAATAGTGACTTTAAACTGAACAGTTCATAACATTAAAAACTTCAGTAAATGAGTTACTGCTCAAAGGAAGTGATATATAAACAGAAACAAGTAAATAGTATGGAACTTCCGGTGTAGAGGGGTAGAGAATTGTGCATTTTTTAAAATAATCTTTAACCTGCATTGCAAAATCACACATTTACAACAAAAATTTAGTCTTTTTATACCCAACTTTCTGACAGCAGCTTATGTGGAAATTTCTAGTGGGCCTCAATGGACTGAACAGAAATGTAAGAATCAATAAAATCCCCAGCATGGTTTTCATGTGGGGACATAGGTGGAGCCCTTTCGAAATATTACCTCCACTTAACAAACAAGGCTTCACATGTATCTGATGGGGTTTTATTCTTGACAGTTCCCAACCTTTGTCCCTGCAGCATTTGGTTAGGTCATGTTTCAATTATGTAGCTTAGCTCCATATAACTTGATACCCATACCTAAATAAACAAACATCACTCTCAGTCATAAAATCACAGCAGATCATAGCTATCTTCATCATCCTCCAGTGAAGATTGCAGCACATGCTTGAGTCTATCCAGTCACCTGAAGCAACCCTTGAGAGGCATGGCTGTATCCAGTCACTCCATGGTAGCTAAATGTATGTAGCTGTATTGTTCTATTGCCACATTTTTTGTTGTGTTCAATGCTATGATCAGTTTTTGGCTTTAAGGTGTATTCCTTGTTATCAAAGATTCACATATTTGCTTCTCTTGGCCAAAAAAGAGTGCAGTGTTAATGAGAAATAAATTCTTTATGGTAGCTTCCTGTGTTGTGGGTCTCAAGGGGCACCTGAACATTGATAAATGGCTACCTTTATGTTTGACATAATTTTCAGTGTTCCCATTGAGAGTAGCATATGTGATTGATTTTTGCACTTCAGGAAACTAGTAAGTCAGTAAATACATATTCTCTTCCCTTGTGTCATTGTAGATGTGCTCAAGGAATTTGAGCCTTGCAAAACAGAGCATCAATAAATTAACAAGTATAGAGTCTCCCTCTTCCCTGGATTAGAACATAATCATGGCCTGCTTGGGCCAATAAAAGTGATCACAGCAATTTATGATTGTTTTTGGACCACCTGGTGGGACATCATATTTGATAGATTAATTCTCATTTCCATTCAGCATGCAAAATTGCACCAAGAGTTGAAGGAAGCTATTCAATTATCTGTACCGGCAATCTGAAAGGGTTATTCAATTGGCCTGACACTCCAACTGTTTCCTCATAGTCCTATAATTTCCTGCAGCTCAAGTGTATATTCAGTTCTCCATTGACATTACTATTGATATAGGTTTCACTGCTCTTTCAGAGCACAGCAACTCATGGTGCAAAACATATTCTGATTTCTTACTGGAACTTCTGGCACTTATGTTAAACCTGTGACATCAGATTAGAGATACCTTCCATCTGCTCCACTTGTCGTTGTAAAGGGTTTCTTCTTGTCATCACGAGAAGCAGCCTCTGCTCCATTGACTCTATTGACACTTCCCACTGACTCAGGGAAAGCAGCCAACATAACCAAGGACCCCTCCCACCCCAGTCATTCTCTGTTTTCCCCCCACCAAAATAGAAATAGATACAAAAGCTTGAGAACATGAGATACAAAAGCTTTGAGAAGGCTCAAAGACAGCTTCTGTCCTGCTTTTATAATGGATCTCTTATATGCCAAAGGTGAACTCTTGATCTGTCAGTCTACCTTGTAATGGCCTTTGCACTTTATTTGTGTACCTGCACTGCACTTTCTCTGTAATTGTAACACTGTTCTGCATTCTGTTTTCTTTTCCTTTTGTACTACCTTGATGTGCTTACGTTTGTTTTATTTAGCAAATATATCTTATCCACTGTGATTATTTGTTACCGGCTATTTATACCATCGTATTTCTAATGCTGTTAACTCAACAATGTAACTTGTTTTGCAGCACAAGAGGCTGAGCACTGCTATAATTTTTGGTGGAGGAGATGCTAAAGTCTTAGAGAGTAGTGGCTCAAATATTTTGCTGATTGAAGCAGCAGGAAGTTGTGTCATTGATATTGGTGCATCAGATTCTCAGACTATGTCAAATTCAATGGAAAAATGGATCGAGTCAGTTATGAAAACATTGCAACGGTATGAAATGTATTTCCATGGAGAATATGTCAATGATTAATACTGAAGAAGGAGTATTAATTCAACATCCAGAGATGATTTTTTGAAGACTTTAGATATTCTTGTTATACTATTTTCTGGAAAAAATCCTCCAAAAAGTTAGGTGAATTACAGAAAAATATTGTATTTATTCATTCTTTCCATTTTAACATAAAACAGAAGGGCCTTGCAGATTTGGCACTGGACTAGCAATCCAGGGACATGAGTTTTAAATTACATCAGGACACATTGTGAAATTAAGTTTAGGGCCAGATCTTGTTGGTGTCCAACTACTGGTTGAGATCTCTCCATGCCTGTACTTGCCTGATCTGGATCCACAGGGTCCTCCATGCTGGCATGAAGTAAACCAGATTCCAGCAGTGTGGCTTGTGCAGCAAAAATGCCACCAAAAGCTTTGGAAGCCAGCAAAGCTCTACCCCTTTTACCATCTAAGTTGTTAAATTCTATCAATTCTGTTTAAAACCAGTGGCATTTTTTTAATTTTTAAAAAAATGTTATTTACAGCGTGGTAACAGGCCCTTCTGGCCCAACGAGTCCGTGCCGCCCATTTTAAACCCCCAAATTGACCTACCCGTACGTCTTTAGAATGTGGGAGGAAACCGGAGCACCCGGAGGAAACCCATGCAGACACGGGAGAATGCACAAACTCCTTACAGACAGCGACAGGAATCGAACCCCGATCGCTGGCGCTGTAATAGCGTTGCGCTAACCGCTATGCTACCGTGCCGCCCCGGTTGTTAACAGATAAATCTGGGCCACTCTCAGGAAAGAAAACCAAAAAGATTGGACTAGAATAAATGGGTAACTGTAACTGTCATTGATAATGGTTTTAAACAATTTTGTTCTAATATTGCACTGGCAGTTTTAAAACCATAATTATCCACTCACCACACAAGGGTGGATTTGTATATAGCTTGTGCTTTTGTGTGTTCACAATTTGGTTACCTTTTGATGGTTCATGCGTAAACCAGAATGTTTTCTGTTTGACTAGAAAAGGATTGCGTGCTATACCTGAGGCAGAAATTGGTTTAGCTGTTATCTACAGTTCAACAGATAATTATTGTAACCCTCACAAAAAGCCGATTTCTGGTAAGTGTGCCTTAGATTGATAGTATGACTTCAACTAGAAAGACAAAAATGCATGTTCAAGGGTGCTGTATGTTCAAATGTAATGCTTTCTGTGACAATAAGTACAAATATTTGCATCGCAATCACAATCTTAGTCAATGGGTTAAAATTCTGAACTTCCATACATCATCCTGAGAGTATCATGAATACAAGGACACAACAGTTCATAAAAATGCAGAAGATTCTTAGTTAAAACTGAGGCATAACACGGCATGAAAGATGCATGTTTCCTTTTTAGTTTCACATCATTGACGAGTGATCACCCTGAGGATACTTGGAGAAAATTCTCGAAAGAATGTTTTACCGTACTTTCCTAGTTGTCAGGGGGGAGCCTGAAAAATGGGGGGATTTTCCTGAATCACTGTAGTTTCACTGCTGCTGGCTGTTGCACTTTGTTTGATAGAGGAAGTAAATTTATACAAAGTATTTTAGGATGTGTTATATTTCATTATGGACATTGTTTGAGAAAATATTCCTTCCTTTATAGAAACTTGTTCAAGAACAGTGATTCCAGGTCCTACACTTTCTCAAAGTGTCTGCATGGCTGACATGACAGCTCCATGTTTTTCACAAACTATTGCATGTGTTCCAGACACTCAACCGTCGCAGGAATACAGTACAAGGTAAATGAACAATGGATGCTGTTTGATATAGAGAAGTGCAAACTAGTTGAATGATATATGTGGTGGCCTATATGTTCCATATGTTTAGTCTTGTTAATCTTTGTGAATTTATGTACTCTATAGTATTGTTAGTTAACCTTATTTTTTATATTTTCATTATTTTGAAGACTTTGATTGGGTCTTGCAGATAAATTTAGTCACATACTTCATAATGTAATCCTCTAAACTCTTATACTGTTTGAGCTGTTTTCTAATGTACTTGCATCTTTTGAGGTAAGGTAACTAAAATGTAGAGAATAGTTTGTGTGGTATGATTAGTTGAGTCAAATGACTTGATTCTGCACTGCATCTTTTATCAACTTCATGTAATTAACTGCACTGTTGATTATGATAACTTGATCTGATTGATCTCTACTTGCTTGAGGTATGTGATTTCCCTGATCGGCAATTTCTTCACATTGTACTCTAAAATCCTTTTCCTTTTCACTACTTTTCATGGAGACCATGTCCTCTGGTTGTTTATTACTGCCTGTTACATGTTTTTCTGTACAGTTATTCAATTTAAGAACTGTCTGCCATTTTTCAGCCAATGTGTCTAATTGATTGAGTAGGTCTCTTAAAATTGTGGTCACAGTCATTACTGCTCAAAACTTTAGAAAACATGTTGAAGTTATGGAAAGTATTCACCATAGATTTGCTGAGGTGTTGCAAACATTACAGATGTAGTTTTGAAGTTTTTACAAACTATCTTCATTAATCTTGTATTAACACTAGAACTATAGCAGTAGTACCCTTAGCAGCTATTGAAACAATGTGCATCATAGCACTTAAAAGGGAGCATGAATAAGAGTACTGGAATACAGAAAGGAGGAAGAAACTACAGTTTAAGCTGTAGTATAGATTAGTTGTCAATGGCCCAAAATGCCCTTGGTGCTATCAGTGATTCTTTTCAGTAGTATTTTGGAGAAGGGTTCCAGACCTAAAATGTTAATTGTTTCTCTTTTCAAGCTGCCTAACTGCTGAGCGTTTCCAGAATGTTTTTGTTTTCTGTGAAGTTAATATTTCAGGTCAGTGGCTTTTCACCATTGATCTGAAGCATTTTCTGTTTTTCCCTCCACACATACTGTCTGACATGCTGAGCATTATCAGTAATTTATGTTTATACTTTGTAACTGAAGGTCAAACACTAGATGGAGCAGTTGTTTCAACGTGTGTGTATTTTGCCACTCAACCCTGTTGTTGCAGTTTGTGACAGTAAAAACAGTCATAGAGTTGTACAGCATAAAAACAGGCGCTTTGGCCCAGTCTGTCTATGCTAACCATCATGTCTATCTATTCTAATCCCACTTGTCTGTGTTAATTTTATATCCCTCTATGCCTTGCTCATACACCTGTCCAGATGCCTCTTAAATTTTGTTACTGTTCCTACCTCCACCCCTTTCTCTGACAGCTAATTCAAGATACCAATAACTCATGAGAAGTGAAAAAAATTACCCCTCAGATTCCCTTTAGACCTCCTCCCTCTCACCTTATACCTGTGCCCTCTAGTTTTAGATGTGCCTATTATGGTAAACAGAGACTGGCTATCTATCCTATCTATGCTTCTCATAATTTTATATACCTCTATCCTGTCACCTTTCAGCCTTCAGGGGAAAGAAACACAGCCTATCCAACTTCTCCTTATAGCTCATGCCCTCCATTCCAGGCAACATCCTTGTGAATCTCTCCTGCACCATTTCGTCCTTTATCACTGGAAATGCAAAAAATACTCCAAGCGCAGCCTAACCAATGTTTTGTACCAGTGTAATATGACCTCCCAATTCTTGTACTCAATGCCTTGGTTGATGAAGGGAATCATGCCATATTCCTTCTTCACCACCCTTTCCTCCTGTGTTGTAACTTTCAGGGAACAATGTACTTATACCCCAAGGTCTCTCTGTTGAACAACACTCCCTATAGCCCTGCCATTCACTGTGTAGGTCCTGCCCTGATTTAATTTCCTTAGATAACCACCTTCACTGTACAGGGTGATTATTTTTCAGAAAGGTACTAACAGGCAAAAATAAGGGTTTTGGGAGTCATTGCTATTTCCAATGTAAACTACTGTAATCCATTTGGAAAGGATAAAAGAAAAATAAGCCTCGATTGCTTAGGTTAGCCTATAATACTGGTCTAAAAAATTAGAACATATTCTTCAGTAATGGAGAGAAGAAAGCTAATAATTGGCTGTAATTATAGGCTTTCAGATATAGTTAGAATTGTTACAGTTCACAGTATTGTAAAGGTTATTGACTCACTTCAAGTTACGTTAAAGATTAGAAGTGTAAACATGACATGTACAGGATGATGTTTATAATCAAGAAGGCAGCCAAGCAAAATATTTATCTTGGTTAGGAGGTAAATTGTATCATTTCTTCCTCTGTCGATTGTGGGTTTCTTGTCACTTTCTTCAGAACCATAGAACAGTACAGCACAATACAGGCCCTTTGGCCCACCATGTTGTGCCGACCTTTAAACTACACCTAAGACTATCTAACCCCTTCCTCCCACATATCCCCCTATTTTAAATTCCTCCATATGTTTATTTAACAATCTCTTGAACTTGACCAATGTATCTGCCTTCATCACTACCCCAGGCAGCGCATTACATGCACCAACCACTCTTTGGGTGAAAAACCTCCCTCTGATATCTCCCTTGAACTTCCCACCCATCATTTTAAAGCCATGCCCTCTTGTATTGAGCATTGGTGCCCTGGGAAAGAGGTGCTGGCTGTCTACTCTATCTATTCCTCTTAATATTTTGTATACCTCTATTATGTCTCCCCTCATCCTCCTTCTCCAAAGAGTAAAGCACTTGCTCCCTTAAGTCTCTCTTCATAGTCCATATTCTCCAATCCAGGCAGCATCCTGGTAAATCTCCCCTGCACCCTTTCCAACGCTTCCACATCCTTCCTATAATGATTTTACCAGAACTGGACACGGTACTCCAAGTGTGGTCTAACCAGAGTTTTGTAGAGCTGCATCATTACCTCGCGGCTCTTAAACTCGATCCCACGACTTATGAAAGCTAACATCCCATGAGCTTTCTTAACTACCCTATCCACCTGTGAGGAAACTCAGGGATCTGTGGATATGAACCCCCAGATCCCTCTGCATCTCCACACTACCCAGAATCCTGCCATTAACCTTGTACTCCGCCTTGGAGTTTGTCCTTCCAAAATGTACCATCTCACACTTCTTCAGATTGAACACCATCTGCCACTTCTCAGCCCAGCTCTGCATCCTATCAATATCCCTCTGCAATCTTTGACAGTCCTCCACACTATCTACAACACCACCAACCTTTGTGTCATCTGCAAACTTGCTAACCCACCCTTCGACCCCCTCATCCAAGTCATTAATAAATATCACGAAAAGTAGAGGTCCTGGAACTGATCCTTGTGGGACACCACTAGTCACAGCCCTCCAATAGAAGAGAGAACATTCCCAGTAGTTTTAATGTAATGATGGGAATTTTAGGATGAATAAACTTGCTTTGTGACTTCTGAACCACTCTGATGGGCATTGGTGCTAGTATGATGCCACTGATCTAGTTAATTCCCAAACAATGTAGTCATAAAGTGACATGGGTGGATGACTTCACTTAGTTGATTGTAGGTTGTGACATATTGTCATCGGAGGAAGTACTTTGGGAATTATATAAAATACCTTTAATAGTTTTGTTCTGAATATCTCTAGGTTTATGGATGGACAATAGTATTATTCAGTGTGGATGTTGAGTGTTCCTAGGTAAAGCAGATAAATGTGTGGTAGAGTTCTCTACATGTTGATTTTCTTGGAAATATATTGATGCATGTCTTTATTCTGCTGATATGCAAGGCCAGTGAGCAAGAGTCTTTGCATGATGTATTCAGAAACCAATTTCCAGATTTGGAATTAGCAGAACGGGGATAAATCCAGAATTTGCTTCAATCTAAAGTGAGAACAAAGGTTATAAACCCAGGTCATGTTTGATTGGACAGCAATGCTGTAATGTAACGCAATTGTAGTAATACTAATACTTAACACAACTTGATCAATTATTCACAGTGCAATGTCATGTAAAAATCATTGTGCAAAATTTTGACTGCAAATCTCACATTCTTCCCCTTTTCCATATTGTTTTCTCTTTCCAGATCCCTTTCCCAAGCTCCAGTTTTCCTGATCTCCACAGGCTGAAATTGCCTCACAGGCTTAACCTACTAAGATTTTTTTTCTTTACAGTAATTGCCCTCACTTTACCCACATCCCAGCCCCTATCTGTTATTTCCATTTCTATATTTCAGCTCCCATGAGAACTCTCAAAGCTCTTACTCTGAATTAACCTTCCTCTATGCTCCCTTCTGACCAACCCTTTCCTTTCTTCCTCCCCTGTCCCTTTCCTTGCATTAATTTGTTTCTTTCTCCCTGTAAGGAGCTGGGGGGGGGGGGGGGGGATAAATAAATTCTGCTCAATAAACCACTAGCAAACACTTTGTACTTGGCTGTTGTAGTTTGTTGAAATGCCGAATGTATCTTATTTAATTCTATTTCCCCTGCACAACTATCATATTTGCCTCAGATTTTTTTCAGCTGGATTGGCAAATGCACTGTAATAAATCCATTCCTTGCTATAGCAGTTTGGTACAGTATATTAGAAAGTTAGCATGCAATCTTGGAATGTGTAGAATGTGGGGTTTGACGCTCTACGGTGTGGTAAGATAGCACCTCTGAAACCTACAGACTGTATCAGTAAGAAGGACAAGAGCAGCTGGCCTTGCCAGGGACCACCATATACCAAAAATTGAATACATCGGTATTGGTATTGGTTTATTATTGTCACTTGTACTTTGGAACAATGAAAAACTTGTCTTGCGCACCTTTCATACAGATCAATTCATTACACAGTGCATTGAGGTAGTACAAGGTATAAACGATAACAGAATACAAAGTGTCACAGCTACAGAGAAGTGCATTTCAGGTAGACAATAAGGTGCAAGAAATGGTCAATTTGATATAAAGTAATTTGATAATTAGCTATAGCTAGACCTTGTATCAAATGTTGACAAATCTTCTTACAGAACAATCGTAAGTTGTGCACAGGTAGTAGAAGAAACACTGGAAGTGGAAGAGGATATTTCTGCAGTAAAGGAAACATCCAGCATGAGGCTATTAAATTCTACAGAAAAAAAACACTTGAATGAAGAAAAGAGACAAACATTGGCCACTGTTGACCAAAAAACATCCACAGGAACAAAACATAAGGGTGCTGAAAGGAAAGGCAACACCTCTTCACAAAAACAGTCCCTTCTTATCCACGACTACTTTCAACCAGTGGAAAGAAAAAGGTGAAACTTCAGAATATAAGAAGGATATTTAATGAAACTGTTAGTTAAAAAAAAACAAACTGCTGGAGGAACTCAATGGGTCAAGCAGCATTTGTGGAGGAAAATTTACAAGAAGATGGTTTGGGTTGAGACCCTTCATCTGGACTGAAAGATGTAGGGGAGATGGCCAGTATGCAAAGGTGAGGAGCAAGAGCTGGCAACTTATAGATGGATCCAGATGAGGAGGGTTAATGGGGGAGGGAAGGATGGAAATAGTGACAGAGGCTAGGAGGTGATAGGTGGAGGCAATAAAGGGCTGCAGATGATGGAATCTGATACGAAGGGAAGGTGGATCCTGGAACCAAATAAGGGAAATGGGGTAGGCAGATGGGAACAAGGGTCAGGGTTGCCCAGTGAAAGTAGTATGTGGCTGATGGATTGGGTGGAGGAGAGGAAAGAAACAGGGTGATAGTGGAATGGGGGGGGAGGTGCAAGGTAGGAGGTGGGGTGGGTGTAAGAGGAACTGGGTAGATCTGGGGAAAATGTTAGTGGTGGTTTTCCTTTCATTGGTTAGTTTACGCTATTTCAGTTTTATTCCCATTTAGTTGTTTTTAATTTGTCTACACATTAATAAAAGATCAAAGGTAAATAAGTTACTTGTTATAGTATGCTCAGATTGATAATCATATATTTCAGTTCATTACTTGTAAACTCAGATTAGATGGCAATTGAGAATTGCATTCTGATGATCCCTTAAATTAAAATACACTAAGTAGTACTTGCAATCCTGTGCATCCTTCAATCCCTATCTTTAGCAGAGTTACTTTTAAAAGGGCTAGAATAGAAATTAAAGATTTTAACTTGAATTCTTTTTTATGTACATATAAAAAACAGACAAAGAGAGGAAACTGGATTATCCCAGGCTAAATTTGCAAGAACAGAGGACCCAGATCTATTTGATGATCATCTTCTGCACATCGATCCTTCATCGGAGATGAAAGATTCTGAGTTCAC
Source organism: Pristis pectinata (assembly GCF_009764475.1). NCBI lineage: Eukaryota > Metazoa > Chordata > Chondrichthyes > Rhinopristiformes > Pristidae > Pristis > Pristis pectinata. The sequence continues at coordinate 59,170,499 of NC_067413.1, forward strand.
AAGTCAGAGCACACAGACCAAATGTTTTTCTGAAAACCTCAAAACAGAATCTTATGCTAAGTGTTCAAAAGGGAATGCTGAGCCATCAAATGAAGAAAAAAGAAAGGGAGAAAATGTCCCTGAGAAAACTGAGCTTTTGTGCGAGTTTAAAACACAAAAAAGAAAACAAGAAGAAAACCTGGAAGATGACATGACATTTTCCAGGAATGAACCACTAGGAGTGAGTAAAAGGAGAAAGATAGAACTTGATGTTTTGGCATACAGTGTGAAAGATGAGCTCATGACAGATGAGAAAGATAAGCCCATGTCAGAGAATGGGGCTAAAGTGCCTGTGAGTATGCTTTGTTTAAATTGATGATTTTATTTGTGACTTGTTTGTAGAATAAATAAATATTTATTTATAGAATAATCATTTAAAATACTATAGACAGGTGCTATAAAACGACCAGTTTCTTCCTTCCTTTGCAAGACAAAGTAGCAGCAGCTTAAACCCAACCTCCTTCCTTGCCATTATGTTTAAGAAATTACCACCAAACCTCCTACACAATAATTAAAGATGGTCCTCAGTAGCTTTTCCTTTATGAAACATACCTTTCAGTTTTCCATCCACTTGAAGGCTCCAAGTTTATGTTCAGTGTGTACTATACACCAGCTGTTACCAAGTGAAAACTGCTGCTGCTATACATCTAAACTAAAATAGAAAATGCTGGAAACACTCAGCAAGTCAGGCATCATCTGTGGAAAGAGAAATATAGTTAAGGTTTTGTCTGATAAAAGGTCTCAGACCTAAAACATTAATTCTGTTTCTCTTTCCACTGGTGCTTGACCTGCTGACTGTTTTCAATGGTTAGAAAATGGAACATAACAAATTGCTAACCCTCCTCTTTTCATCTCGGGGAAATTAAGATCAATTAAGTGAGCTTCCTACTAGCTCTGTTGAAATTATCCATTCCATCGTGTCTTCCAATTGCCTAAACAAAGAAAATTTATTTTGTCATTGAGTTGTTAAAGAACTCAGTGTGTCCATTTATTATTTTTAATGGATATTTTGAATAATACTGAGAACCAATTTTTGTACTTTGTTGCAGTTTTGATTATTGGTGTGATATTTGGTTGGGAAGTTAAGTTTGTTTTTAAAATGTGTTAAGTATTTTGTCTATATTTGGGATTTTGAAGGAATATTTAGGAACATAACTAAAGCTATCAATTAAACTTATGGCCTAGTGTTTTAATCAAATAAGTAGGTTCCACGTATAGATCAGTTTTGTAGCGCAAGTACAGATCATCATTATACATAGGAATTGTGCCTTGTGTGTTGTTATCTATTATGGAAAAACTTCATCGCATCAGAGCTGGTGTTATCTCTGTTTAGAAATTGAATTAGTTCAAATTTTTTTCTATTAATATTGAAATTCACTAATGATTAAAATTATGCCTTTGATGCATAGGTTTGTAATAAGGTTTGCACAGCAAAGAAGAGTTTGAAAATAGATAATTACATATTTACAACTTGTAAACATTTTCTGTTTCTTCTTTGTGTCCAAATAGTGTAAAGAAAGCACAAGTAAGGTAGTCTAAATTTAAGCATGAAGTCTTTGAGGCATTTAAGAGAGTGCTAAATAAGGGTATAAAGGGAATAAAAATAATAATCTAATGTAAATGAACGTCAAACTGCAGTACAGTACTCACCGGGTTATGTTAGGGTTCTGGTCCTGACATCTGTCCATAAACTGAATTTTGATAAACTGAACTAAATGAACAGTTTCCCCCAAAACCAACTTGTGTAGATATCACAATCTGATGTATGGACATGGAAAGACAAAACACCTTAGTGGCAGATTAGCAGCAAATTTTGTTTGCAGTATAATGTTAATGATTATTATTTGATTAATTGAATTTCTTTTTAAAAATGTCCTCTGTAATTGTATTGCTGGGTTTAGACTATTCACTATTTCTGACTCCAGTCTTAACTGATGTGTGAATTAAGAATTTCTGAGGGGAGATTCATGTTTGTTGTTTGATTTAGGGAAGAAATATTGAGTAATTTTGTTGTAGTATGGTAATATTTCCATTTCTCTTGTTTATGTGGACTGACATAGGCACTGGGCTAAGAGCATCCTCAGGTTTCCAGACACACGACTACTACATTCTCTTTACTGATGTGGATTACTCCTAAGGGAAGAAATCACTCAGTTTCTGGTTTGGGAGAAAAGGTGTCCTTTTTTGGTTGCAGTGATTTTCTTCAAAAGAATAAACAGCAGTCAAACTTATTTTTGACATGGGAGAATTTGTATAAAGTCAGATTTCTAGAAATCTGATCTTCCATAACGTGGGGACTGCCTATATGTTCTGGTAACTAACTGAATGGAGTCTGTCCCCATAATTCACATTTTTGTAATATGCTATGAGAAATGACTTTGAATGGTCTAAAATTGGGCACCTCTCAGAGAAGAGCAGTAACTTGTAAAGCATAAAATCTATGGTGATGAAAATTTGAAGGAATCACTAAAATGATATCCTTGGAAAGCTGAACGTGAATCACCTGGAAGAGGGTCTCTTTTTATATAAGCATGCAAGAAAATTTATTGTCACCTTTAAAACAGAATAAATGGAAGAAAGACATGATTGGCATTTACCAGCACAGACTTGGGGGCAGACCTCCCACTTGAGAAATTTGTGGAAGATGGTGGCGTCCTGTTGGATCAATGTGGAGCCACTGGAGCAGCATAAGCAGCTGGTGGGGCAGAATATGAAACTGCTGATTTAGACTGACATCAGAGTTGGAAACTGGGACTTCCAACGGGATAAAAGGGTAAATCCCCATATTAGCGTAGCATTGGGAGGAGAAAACTTGCATACTTTGTATTTCTACATCTGAGATTAGATTGGATTCTACCTTCATTTGTAATTGGGAGAAGTAATTGCCATAGTTGGTAATCGGTGTTCCTGAAAAAAAGTTGTTTTCTAGGAAACAATTTGATTCTTTTATGGATTAATAACATAATTTGATGCTCAATGTACATTATAAAATTCTTCAGAACAGTAGAAACATTTTTAGTAGGAAATGAGTGTACATCACTTTATATCATTACTGTGAAAGTTCTATAATTTTTTAGAAACATAGAAACATAAGAAAAACCTACAGCACAATTCAGGCCCTTCGGCCCACAAAGCTGTGCCGAACATGTCCTTACCCTAGAAATTACTAGGCTTACCCATAGCCCTCTATTTTTCTCATCTCCATGTACCTATCCAACAGTCTCTTAAAAGACCCTATCGTATCCGCCTCCATCACCATTGCCGGCAGCCCATTCCACATACTCACCATTCTCTGAGTAAAAAACTTACCCCTGACATCTCTATACCTACTCCCCAGCACCTTAAACCTATGTCCTCTTGTGGCCACCATTTCAGCCCTGGGGAAAAGCCTCTGACTATCCACCCAATCAATTCCTCTCATCATCTTATATACCTCTGTCAGATCCCCCTCATTCTCCTTCACTCCAAGGAGAAAAGGCCGAATTCCCTCAACCTGCTTTCATAAGGTATGCTCTGCATTCCAGGCAGCATCCTTGTAAATCTCCTCTGCACCCTTTCTATGGCTTCCACATCCTTCCTGTAGTGAGGTGACCAGACCTAAGCACAGAACTCCAAGTAGGGTCTGACCAGGGTCCTATATAGCTGCAACAATACCTCCCGGCTCTTAAATTCAATTCCCCGATTGATGAAGGACAATACACCATATGTCTTCTTAACCACAGAGTCAAACTGCGCAGCCACTTTGAGCGTCCTATGTACTTGGACCCCAAGATCCCTCTGACCCTCCACACTGCCAAGAGTCCTACCATTAATACTATATTCTGCCATCATATTTGACCTACCAAAATGAACCACTTCACACTTATCTGGGTTGAACTGCATCTGCCACTTCTCAGCCCAACTTTGCATCCTATCTATGTCCCACTGTAACCTCTGACAGCCCTCCATACTATCCACGACACATCCAATCTTTGTGTCATCCGCAAACTTACTAACCCATCCCTCCACTTCCTCATCCAGGGGTGTTTATAAAAATCACAAAGAGTAAGAATCCCAGAACAGATCCCTGAGGTACACCACTGGTCACCGACCTCCGTGCAGAATACAACCCTTCAACAACTACTCTTTGCCTTCTGTGAGCCAGCCAGTTCTGGATCCACATTGCAATGTCCCCTTGGATCCCATGCCTCCTTACTTTCTCAATAACCCTTGCATGGGGTACCTTATCAAATGCCTTGCTGAAATCCATATACACTACATCTACTGCTTTCCCTTCATCGATGTATTTAGTCACATCCTCAAAAAATTCAATCAGGCTTGTAAGGCAGGACCTGCCCTTGACAAAGCCATGTTGACTATTCCTAATCATATTACACCTCTCCAAATGTTCATAAATCCTGCCTCTCAGGATCTTCTCCATCAGCTTACCAACCAGTGAGGTAAGACTCACCGGTCTATAATTTCCTGGGCTATCACTACTCCCTTTCTTGAATAAGGGAACAACATCCACAACCCTCCAATCTTATGGAACCTCTCCCGTCTCCATGGATGATGCAAAGATCATCGTCAGAGGCTCCGCAATCTCCTCCCTTGCCTCCCACAGCAGCCTGGGGTACATCCCATCCAGACTCGGCGACTTATCCAACTTGATGCTTTCCAAAAGCTCCAGCACTTCTTCTTTCTTAATATCTACATATTCAAGCTTTTCAGCCTGCTGCAAGTCCACACTACAATCCCCCAGGTCTTTTTCCGTAGTGAATACTGATGTAAAGTATTCATTAAATACCTCCGCTATTTCTTCCGGATCCATACACACTTTCCCACTGCTGCAGTTGATAGGCCCTATTCTTTCACATCTTATCCTCTTGCTCTTCACACACTTGTAGAATGCCTTGGGGTTTTCCTTAATCCTGCCCGCCAAGGCCTTCTCATGTCCCCTCCTGGCTCTCCTAATTTCCTTCTTAAGCTCCTTCCTGTTAGCCTTATACTCTCCCAGATCTCTAACATTACCTAGCTCTCTGTACCTTTTGTAAGCTTTTCTTTTCCTTTTGATTAGATTTATTATAGCCTTTGTACACCACGGTTCCTGTATCCTCTCGTGACTCCCCTGTATCATTGGAACATGCCTATGCAGAACTCCACACAAATATCCCCTGAATATTTGCCACATTTCTTCTGTACTTTTCGCTGAGAACATCTATTCCCAATTTAATCTTCCAATTTCCTGCCTGAGAGCCTCATAATTCCCTTTACTCCAAGTAAGCGCCTTTCTAGTCTGTCTGTTCCTATCTCTCTCCAGTGCTATCATAAAGGAGATAGAATTATGATCACTATCACCAAAATGCTCACCCACTGAGAGATCTGACACCTGACCAGGTTCATTTCCCAATACCAAATCAAGCACAGCCTCTCCTCTTGTAGGCCTATCTGCATATTGTGTCAAGAATCCTTCCTGAACACACTTAACAAGCTCCACCCTATCCAAACCCCTCACTGTCTGGAGATGCCAATCGATGTTTGGGAAATTAAAATCTCCCATCACAACAACTCTGTTATTATCACACCTTTCTAGGATCTGCTTCCCTATCTGCTCCTCAATATCCCTGTTACTATTGGGCGGCCTATAAAAAACACCCAGTAAAGTTATTGACCCTTTCCTGTTCCTAACCTCCACCCACAGAGACTCCGTAGACAGTCCCTCCACAATGTCCACCTTTTCTGCAGCCGTGACACTACCTCTGATCAACAGTGCCACTCTCCCACCTCTTTTGCCTCCCTCCCTGTCCTTTCTGAAACATCTAAAACCCGGCACTTGAAGCAACCATTGCAGTCCCTGAGCCATCCAAGTCTCTGTAATGGCCACCACATCGTAGCTCCAGGTATTTATCCAAGCTCTAAGCTCATCCGCCTTGTTCATTATACTCCTTGCATTAAAATAACTGATTTTTAACTGATTCTATTCCATCATTTATACTGCAAAACATTGCCCGTGAAATGATTTTATAAATATTAATTGTGATTTCAAGTACAGCACTTGCATGAAAAGAATCCATGATCAAATAAGTGTTCATCAGTCTGTACTTGCCTTGATAATATTTTCTTTGTCTTATAGCATATGGAATTACTTCATCAATCTGAAAATTATGAGACTCTTCCAAGTAAACTTTTGTTGACTGTGTTCAAGTCACTCGTTGTTTCTCAGCCTGGAAAAGGGACACGGTTTACCTCCAATGACAGTGCCAATGACACCCAACTGAAGAACTTTAAGAAATTTAGAAAGGTAAATATTTATCCTGCATGCTATATTTTTGTACTGTAGATGGTAAATAGGTTTTGGAATTACAGATTCCTAAACAATTAATGATTATTCTGTACACTTACAAAGTTTTGTGTGCCACAATATGAAATGGGACAAATCTTACTGGAAAAGTAGCAGCATGTTTAATAATACACTATTATTAATGTGCAAATGTCCAGAATTAAAACAATTTACATTGTGAGATCTCATTTCTTTCAGTGATAAAGGCTTTTGTAGGGATTTTAAAACTTTTTTTAATATAAAAAAGCTATACTTTTCCTTTTTTTTAAAAAATTCCCACCTTTTGTTCCTTCTGTTTCTCTTATTGTACCCTCTCTTTCATTGTTGCTTTTGTTTCTTTTGCCATCATTAATTCTTGTTGTTTTTAAAAAAAATAAACGTTTGGTCCCACCATTCTTAGAAGTCCCAATTGTTTCTTTGCTTGCTTTTCCAACTGTAGTTAATGGGGCATGTTTTGCATGTGAGTTTAATTGTAGCTGGTATGCTTGTAACCTATTCAAACTGCAGGAGAATCTTGCTTAGCCATCAGTGACAAAAAGTGCTTTCATTCAATATTGTTTAATTGATTATTTTTAACCTTTGTAATTTTGTTTGAACAATCAAGTATTAGTTGGTTAAAAATGCTGTTTTGGTATTATTTTGTTAACACCATCGTTCATTGTGGTAGGTTTTGTATCCTGGGGCAAAGACACTTCCTAAAATTATTGGGGGCACAGATCTGAAGGCTTATCAAACCAAAAAGAACTCAGAAATGGAAGAGTGGTTAAGACAAGAAGTGGAGGTATGATGTTGATTCGATATCAAAACGTGGGTTTTCTACTTCTGTAATTACAAGCCTACAGTTCTATTTTTGGTTTTAAGTGCATGAAAGATTAGAGCTCTTGTACCATAGAAATAAGAAAAACCCTGCCTGGAGATTTTAAGTTGTTGTACTGAATATTTATTTAATTTCATAAAACTCCAAAGTAACATTCAAAATATCTTTCATTCAGGAACAGAGCCAGAAAGCTAAGGAGGAGAATCTTGCTGATGACTTGTTCAGGTAGGGAGGAACATTTTTTGAAGCTCAGACTTGATTGAAAGGAAATGGTAAAAATATTTGCATCATTGCTGGAATTTATCCATGAAGTTTGAACTACTATTTGCTAAATTAAAAAGAAAATTGAACTACTTTGGCCCCAATGTAAAAGCAAATTACTGATGTTGGAATTCTGAAATAAGTCAGAAAATGCTGGAAGTCAGGCAGTGTCTGTGGAGAAAGAAACAGAGGTAACGTTTTGGGTTTCTGACCCTTATCAGAACTAAAGGAACGGAGGGGTGGAAAGAACAAAGGAGATGTCTGTGATTGGTTGGGCACCAAAAAGTCTGAATGACTCAAGTTGTGGTGCTGGCTGAGGTAGGGTGGTGAAGGCTTGTTAATTACAGCTGATCCATCAGCAGGAAATGTAAATAGAAGGACATAAATGAGAACAGAGGAGAGAGGGGAAAGTGCTGGAACTATGAGATACAAAACACTAAATATCTGAAATAAAAGAGAGTTGAGGAAACATCCAGCTGGTCACACAGCATATGTGGAAAGAGAAAAAGAGAATGTTCAGGTTGAAGATCCTTTGTTAGAACTGGAAGAGTGAGAAAACAAAGTAGTATTAAGTTGCAGAAAAGGTGGGTGTGTGATGAACAGGATAAAAGCTTACCTCTGAAAGGGTTGCTGTGGGAATAAAAAAGTTAATGAAGTTATCTGGTTGATAGGTGAATGAGAAAAGTTAGAATACAAAGGGTAAAAGCTATGTTATATGGAGTAGTAGGAATTGCCCAGCAGGTCAGGCCATGCTAGTGGAGAGAGAAAGACTGAGCCAATATTACAGCAGAACTTACTAGTTCGGAAACAAAATAAAGCAATGTAGCTTAAATTGTTGCATTCAATATTGAGTCTGTAAGGTTGCAATGTGCCCAGACAGAAGATAAGGTGCTGTTTCTTAAGTTTATGCTGGACCTTGTTAGAACAGTGCAAGAGGCATACATAGACAGATAGGCCAGAGTGGAAATCGGATGAAGAATTAAAGTGACAGACACCTGCAAGCTCAGATTTGCTCCTGCAGACTGAGTGTAGGCACTGTGCAAAGCATTATGAACACCGAATGTAGTACAGTAGATTCAGAAAAGAGCAAGTGAATTGTTGTTTCACTTGATTATTTGGATCCCTGACTAGGGGGTCAGGAAGAGGTGAAAAAAGACAAGTGTTGCATCTCCTGTGGTTACGTGGGAAAGTGTATCCAGTCGTGAATGAATAACATGAAACATTTTGCTATTATTATTAGTAGTAGCTTGAAAAATGCTTTAAAGGTTTATGGGAGAATTTGTGTTAAGTCTGATTTCTATAAGTCAACCCAGGGAGCCCCTGTATTTAAATGTGAAAATTGACTTGAAATCAATTTTGATAACTTCATATTCTCTTAATTTTTTTTATAAAACTGTTTCCTTGCTAGCTTTAATATATCATAGAAATTTCTAACCCTTCATAGTCCCATTTTGTCAATCTTGATTTTATTCCATCCCTTTTTGTAAATGTTCTAGATTGCTGAATTTCTATTCTTCCATACATTTGTCTAAAAATTTCCTTGTTGTTTGTGATACTGTCCACTTTGTTAAATCCCACTATAACCAGATCATACTTGTTACATGCTTTTCATATTTGTATATCCTGGCTAAGAACATTAGACCCACCTCACTACCAGCTCCCCCCCCCTCCCACTCCCCCACTGAAACCTGCACCCTTTACCTTTTGTCCTTTGAATTGCATTGAATAACTCCTTATGTTTCTTAATCTCTCTGTTCTGGAAAATATTTGAGGAAGCCAGCCTAACCTATAGCCAGATCTTGGCAGTGCATTTCTTCATAACTTACTAGCTGAATTAGTTTTTCTTTTTCACTTATTCATTTTTCTGACCTGGGAGTCACAGAGAGGGCTACAATTTATACCCCATCCCTAATAATTGCCCTTGAGATGATGGTGATGAGTCACCTTTTTGAATCACTACAGTACTTTTGGGTAGGGAGTTCCAAGATTTAGACCCACTAATAAAGGGGGACTGATACATTTTGCAAGTCAGGATAGTATGAAGGGGAACCTGAAGGTAATGGTGTTCCCATACACCTACTGCCCTTCACCTTCTTGGCAGTAAAGGATGCAGGTGTGGGAGGTGCTGTCAGAGTAGCTTGGCAAGTAACTGTGGTCCATTTTGTAATTGATGCACACTGTTGCCTTTGTGCACCAGTAGCGCACAAAATGAATGTTAAGGGTGGTGGGTGAAGTACCAGTCAAGTGGGGTACTTTGTCCTGCTTGATGCTGCGCTCCTTAAAGATACAGTCCTGGAGTGTATTTTCATCAGAATCTTAATTTGTGCTTTGTAGATGATGGAAAGGCTTTGGTTTTGTCAGGAACTATGTCACTTGCCATGGGATACCCAAATCCCTGCCGTTTTTAACATAGACTTTGTGGTTGGTCCAGTTGAGTTTCTGTTCAATGGTGAGTCCCAAGATGTTAATGATGGAAGACTTGGTGATGGTAATGCATTGAATGTCAAGGATGGGTGGTTAAACATTCTTTTGATGGAGATTACCTTAGTGTTGCATTTTCAAATTTAAATGTTATTTCCCACCCATTTGCCCAAGCCTAAATGTTGTTTAGGTCCTGCTGCAGGCAGGTATAGAATGCTTCATTTGCTGAATTGCAAATAGAATTGAACATCCTTACTTCTGACATTATTAATGGAAGGAAGGTCATTGGTGAACCAGCTAAAGGTGGTTGGACCTAGACCAGTGGACCTAGGACACTGGCCTGAGAAACTCCTGCAATATTGCCCTGAGGCAAGGATGACTGACTTCCTACAAGCATCTTCATTTGTGTGAGGATTGACTTTAACCATTGAATTGCTTTTCCCTTGATGTCCACTGACTTCAGTTTTAGCAGGACTCCTTAATGCAAACTTGCTCAAATGCTGCCTTAATGCTGAAGGAGTCACTCTCAGCTCACCTTTGGAAATTTGCTCCTAGGTGCATGTTAGGACCAAAAATAGTGATGACGCTTTGGTGAACAGGTGATTAGTGAATAAGTGCCTCTTGATCATACTGTTAACAACACTTTGTTGATGATTGAAAGTTGACTAATGGATTTCTTTTTCCAAATTGCTCAGGTAGCCTGGCAACTGTTCTGGAACAGCTTGGCTAGAGGCATAGCTGATTCTGAAGCACAGGGCATTAGTATTACAGCTGGGATATTGCCTGGTCCCATGTCTTTTGCTGTATCCGGTGCTCTCAGTCATTTCTTAATATCACTTGGACTGAATCAATTAACTGGTAACTCTGACTGTGGGATTTCTGGATAAAGCTGAGATGGCTTCAGGCTGAACATGTGTGCTGGGCCCCAGTATTGCTGAGATTGAGAATATTCTTGGAACTGCCTCTTTCAGTTGGCTGTTTAGTTGACCACTAGTGTGCTAGGACTGCAGAGCTTCAATATGATATGTAAGTTGTGAGATTGTTTAGGTCCAATAATTGCAAGCTGTTTTTCCTGTTCATCACGGCAGCTGCGTTCTTCAGGACATAGCCACTTCGGTTAGTGGTGGTACTACCAAGCTATTCTTGGTGATGGACACTGAAGTTCCACCCCCAGAGTACATCTGATATCCTTGTTACTTTCAGTTGTTCTTCTAGGTGTTGTTTAACATTGAGGAAGGATGGTTGTGAAGGATGATTTGATGATTATGGGTTCAACCATGTCAGTCTGTTATATTTTGGGATAGTTCTCTCAACTGAAGCATTGGTTCTCAAATGGTTTTGATGAGGCGTTTACAAGGTCGACTGGGCTGTAAGTGTCTTTGCTGTGTCCCAGTTTGGTGCTGAGGTCATTGTCAAATGGTTTGTCCAATTTTATTAATTCTCTTTTTGTATGTGGTGAGAACTGTAGAACTAATTGGCTCACAAGACCATTAAAAGGGGTATTTAAGAGTCAATCATATTGACTGCATCTGGAGTCACATATGGACACCTGTTGACCCAAATAAATTTATATCATAATGCAAAATACTAGGGAGACTGGAAACCTGAAAAAACCTGCCTGGAAACTGTGCAGGCATGGTAGTCTAGCAGTTAGCGTAACGCTTTTACAGCACCAGCGACCTGAGTTCGATTCCGGCCACTGTCTGTAACGAGCTTGTACGTTCTCTCCGTGTCTGCGTGGGTTTCCTCCAGGTGGTCCAGTTTCCTCCCACGTTCCAAAGACATATGGGTTAGGAAGTTGTGGACATTCTATGTTGGCGCTGGAAGCGTGGTGACACTTGCGGGCTGCCCCCAGAACACTCTACGCAAAAAGATGGATTTCACTGTGTGTTTTGATTTAAATGTGACTAATAAAATTATCTTTATCTTATAAAACCAAAAACTGGAAATAGCCAGAAATTCAGGCTGCATCTGTAGATAAAGGAGGTCAGGTCGATCTCCTTAATCTTTATTTTACCTATTGACAACTGGTACAACCCTATTAATTCTTTTATGACTGGGCGTAATATATCTGATTCCCCATTCAGATAGAAATTGGGGACTGCAAGTGCCTCTGCTTTTCAGGAATTTCCTATTAGTTAATGGACCATTTAGTTCTGACTGCTGGGTGCCATGAAGCAGCCAACATTGAATTTGATTCAAGTACTTCAACTGTGATGGTGACTATATATGATTCAAATGTGGTGTGCCTGCCAGTTTAAACATACAACATTATAGCACAGGAACAGGCCCTTCAGCCTACAATGTTTGTGCCGACCATGATGCCAAATGAAACTAATCCCATCTGTCTGAACATATCTGTATCTCTCCATTCCCTTCATGTTCATGTATCTGTCTAAATGCCTCTGAAGTGCCACTATGGTGTCTGCTTCTGCCACCATCCCTGGCAGTGCATTCCAGGCACCCACCACTCCCAGTGTAAAAACAAAACTTATTCCACACATCTCCATTAAACTTTCCTCCTCTCACCTTAAAGCTATGCCCTTTAGTATTTGACATTTCTACCCTGGGAAAGGGATTCTGACCATTTACCCTGTCTCTGCCTCTCATAATTTTATAAACTTCTATCAGGTTTCCCCTCAGCCTCTGACACCTGAGAGAAAACAATCCAGGTGTATCCAACCTTTCCTTATACCTAATACTCTAATCCAGACAGCATCCTGATGAACCTCCTCTGCACCCTCTATTAAAACCTCCACATTATTCCTGTAATAGGATGACCAGAATTGAACATAATACTCCAAAAGTGGCCTAAACAAAGTTTTATACAGCTGCAACATGACTTCCCAACTCTGATACTCAGTGCCTCCATCGATGAAGGCATGCATGCCATATGCCCTCTTTATGACCCTATCTACTTATGTTGCCACTTTCAAGTAGCTATTGACTTGGGATATTGACTTGATTACTCTGTACATCAATGCTCTCAAGGGCCCTTTTCACTTGATCTCCCAAAGTGCAACACCTCACACTTGCCCGGATTAAACTCCATCTGCCATTTCTCCACCCATATGTGCAACTGATGTATATCCTCTGTATCCTTTGGCAGTCTTTACACAACTACCCTAACGTTAGTGTCATCCGCAAAACTGACTAAGTTCTTAAGAGACCCAAAGGTTTTAGTTTAATTACATTTGAAGATTTAACTTTTTAATCAGTAAATCATAAACCGGCACGGTAGTGTAGCGGTTAGCACGATGCTATTACAGCGCCAGCGATCGGAGTTCGATTTCCGTCGCTGTCTGTAAGGAGTATGTACGTTCTCCCGTGTCTGCGTGGGTTTCCTCCGGGTGCTCCGGTTTCCTCCCACATTGCAAAGACGTACGGGTAGGTTAATTTGGGTTTAAAATGGGCGGCACGGACTCATTGGGCCGGAAGGGCCTGTTACCACACTGTAAATAAAATTAAATAAATCCTGTGTTTTGCAATGGTTGTAACTATTAGTCCATTTCCAGATTTCATTTCATTCTGCAATACCCTAGGATATAATAGACTGTAAATCTTGCATTTGGCAACTCTGGGCCATTTCTGGAGTATTTTCAGGAATGTTTCAAGTTTCCCACTATATTGTTTTTTTAAGAAAGTACTGTAGTAATCATGTTAGAACTGAGGAACACAGAACTGTCCACTGCTATACTTTCCAATGTATTTGCAGCTCTGCCCAGAAGTATTGACATAGATTGCACAAATGCAGGTATTCTTTGCACATTGTAGGGCAATTGGCAATGTTGCTTAGAAACTATGTTTGTCTGTAAATACATATGTAGCTAAATGATGTAATTCACATCAGATATGGGAATATTTTCCTGTCTAAGCAAAAAATTGGTTGATGAGCAAGATAGAATTATAACGATAAAAGCTATTTGCCAAATTGTGGAACTCAAGCTGTTCATGCATAAATACAATCATTACATAATACTAACTAAGAAAAACAACAGATTTTGTTTTTGGGACTATTCAAACATCTTTAGGATCAAATTGAATTTGCTCCACAGATACATTTTTCTCCCAGAAGAATGAGAGAGATGAATTCTTGGGATTTTCCATTATTGGAATGTAATTCAAGTGCATATGAGGTTCTTCATTAATCTTAACTACTCTAAGTAGACAGAAACTTAGTCAATAAAAACTAAAGCAAATTATTTGAACCAGTATACTTTTGGAATTAGCCTTTAGGCTCATTCATTGACTGACCATGCAGCAAAATGATGGTGTTTCAAAAATTATTCTGTTTTAGAACAATATTTCCACTGCAGAACATGTCGAACAGTCTGTTGTTTCATACATATGTATTTATTTTATTGATCTCTTATTGAAACTACGATAGTTTGAGGTATATTGTTTTTCCTTTCTGTGCTTGGACAAACTTTTTCAAATTTACATATGGGGTAACTTTTGTCTCGCCTCTGGAATTCAGCTTATTTTGTCCATACTTAACCCAAAGCTATAATAATTTCTGCAACCAACAGGTCCTGGAGAAAACCAAACTGAGCATCAGTCAGGAGACACAAGGGACTGCAGATGCTAGAATCTGGAGCAACAAACAATCTGCTGGAAGAACTCAATGGGTCAGGCAGCATCTGTGGAAGGAAAGGAATTGTCGATGTTTTGGGTCAAAGCATTCTGATGCAGGGTTTCAACCTGAAACGTCAACAATTCCTTTCCTCCCACAGATACTGCTTGTCCTGCTGAGTTCTTCCAGCAGATTGTTTGTTGCTGAGCATCAGTCAGTTGGTTATTGGTGAGTTAGCACAATTTGATTGCGCAATGATGACACATTCCATCACTTTACTGATAACTGAGAAGAGACTGATATGGTAGTCATCACTGCTGTTTTCTTTTAAGCAGGCTCTGAGGAGCAAGGATGACTTGCTTCCAGTTTAGCTGATGAAGCCAATGTGAGACCTGGAGACTGCCACATGTTTGGGAAGTGGTGCACACCTTCCTCCATTTACATTTGGCATCAGTATGCTTCTGATGATTGGACTCAAGGTTCTCAATGCTTTCCCGAATGCTGCACATCCATTTCATTGGTCCATTTTAAGCAGTAACCCTTAAATCTAGATTCTCCCACTAGAGGAAACAGTCTCTTCACATCCATCTCATCAAGATTTCCACCAAGATACCTCTCACTCCTAAACTTCAGGGGATACAAGCTTAATCTTTCCAATCTTTTCTTATAAAAAAACCCTGCCCATTCCTGCTGTTAAAATCATAAAGACTCTGAACTGCTTAAAATACATGAAAATACATGAATACATAAAATACTTCAATAAGGATGCCAATACTGTACACAGTACTCCAGACACTCTCATCAGTGCCCTGAAGAATAACACCTCTACTTTTTTATTCAATTTCTTTAGCAATAAAAAATAATGTTGTTAGCTTTTGTAATTACTTGCTTTGTCTGCGCACAAGTCTTTTGCATATTATGCTCCAGGATATCCAGATTCCTCTGCATTTTCAGAGCTCTGCAATTTCTCACCATTTAAATAATATGCTTCTCTCATACTTTTCCTACAAAAATGGATAATTTGCATTTCCCACATTATGCTTCATTTGCTAGATCTTAAGGAATTTTGGAAATTTAAAATCAATGCATCAACACTATCCACTTTTTAAATCATAGGATGAAGTCCATAAGGACCCAGATATTTGTTAGCCTGTACCTCCAACAATTTGCCCAGTGGCATTCCCTGTTGATAGTAATTTTCTTGAGTTCCTCTCTCCCTTCCAATTCCTAATTTACAGTAGTCTAATTGGTTTACTATTGTCACATGTACTGAGATACAGTGAAAAACTTTGTTTTGCATGCAGTCCATACGGATCATTTCAAAACATACATACATTGAGGTAGTACAAAGGGAAGAGCAATAACAGAATGCAGAATATCATGTTACAGTTACAGAGAAAGTGCAGTGCTGATAGACAATGAAGTACAAGGGCCATGATAAGGTAGACTGTGAGTTCAAGAGTTCATCTTTATTGTACAAGAGGTCAGTTCAAGGGCCTTATAACAGTGGTTTGGAAGCTGTCCTTGAGCCTGGTGCTGCATGTTTTCAACCTTTTGTATCTTCTGTCTGATGGAAGGGGGAGAAGAGAGAATGTCCAGGGTGGGAGATGTCTTTGATTATGCTGGCTGCTGCTTTCCCGAGGCAGTTGGAAGTGTAAACAGAATCCATAGAGGGGAGGCTGGTTTTCGTGATAGACTAAGCTGTGCCCACATTTCTCTGCAATTTCTTGCGATCTTGGGCAGTGTAGTTGCAGGGCAGAGAGTGTGAAATATTGGGGTGAAAGATATAATGCTATGAGTATCACAATGTGAGACTGTTGCTTCACTAGTCGCAGGGATAGTTCTATCAATATAAATGCCAATTCGCCAGATATTTGTGATGAGACTTTTGGAAGTCCCAGACTGGGGAGTCTTTGCATATCTAACTCCAATGCCTTGGCCAGTGCTGAATGGCTTGACAAGTTTTATTTTCATTGTCGTAATGTGGTTGATGTTGATACAACTGAATGGCTTGCTGGCCAATTTAATGGACACTTAAGAGTCAAAAAGTTGCAGTTGGTCTCAAGCCACAGGAATAATGCAACAGATTCCCTTTCCTTCCTTTTCATTAGTGACAGTCTAGTAATTTCAGTGTCACTATTGCTGAGATTAGTTTACTGCAAATAATTAACAGAACTTAAATTCCCCAGTTGCCGTGGTAGGACTTGAATTGTATCTGTTTAGGCCTCTAAATTACTAATCCTGCAACAAATCACATGTTTCTTTGGTTCCATTCTGTCACCACCACGACATCTCATCCAATAGCTTCTCCAGTGATCAACGTATTCTTCTTTGGTATGCATGTACCTTTTTCTCCATTAACTTGAGTCATTAACTTGCTTCAGTGCATTTATTAACGTGTCTCAGTGACTGGAAGTGAGTGCAGCTCTCAAGTTGTGATCGGAACAAAGCTTAGGTATAATTTCCTCTTATACAGCTGGCTTAGCTGTCCATTAATTGGAAATGTTGGGCTGCAACTACTAGATCAGCTTATTTATTTTTGTAATTATTTATTTGATATGCATGCTGTATTTTCTTCAATTTTCAGTATTTTGCAAATTGTTATCACTCAAATTTGATGACTATTAAACCTTTTTTTTGCATACCCTATCTCATTGTGAACATTTTTTGCTGCCTTTTCCAGGTCTACTAGTTTGGTATGATATCGAATGCTCATTTCCTATATTTCACAAAGTTCATTGAGTGTTTACGTTTCCTTCTACAGCATTAAGTTACATTGGTACCCCAGTTAGTGTTACCCAGAAAGTGTGATTCATTATAGTGTTCTTGGACCTCCTGACCAAACTCTGATGGCTACATACTCCCAAGACATCAAAAGGACCTTTGCTTAGTTGAACTGCTATGCCAAGATCCTTATGCAAATCCCTGTGCTGCATGCTGTTGTGCTGAGACTCTAGATACCTGAGTCTGGCAAAAATCTCCGCCCTTGGTGACACCCCCAATAATGGCCCGCGCTCACCGTACTACAAAGGTGCTCCACTTAATCCCACACCTTAATGCTGAGTGGCCACACTACTTGCCACAGCCCACCCATCACCAGCTGTCACAGGCAGCTTCTCCATAGCAAACTGTGGTGCGATTGATTGCTGCATTTGTGCTAGGTTCTTAGCACAGCAGTGCTGTCTGTAACATTTTCTCGATATGAAATCACAGTTATCCTTTTTGCTGTACATTTCATTGTTGCACTTGTTCCTGGGGTCACATCCTGACTTCTAAGTAAGACACCACTATGACAGCCTGTTGTGGACCTTTGTGCATCCAAAAGCCTTTGGATAATCTACCTATGTTCAGTCACCATGACAAAGAGTTGAGCTAGGTACACAAGCAACATCTTCTGATTCCAAATCTATGTTGATTGCTATTTCATATTCTTATTCATACAGTCTTTTTCTACTCATGAGAATCAATATTATTGTCATTACTTTAAACTAAATGGGTTAATAACTGGTTTATTCCTCCACAAATGCTGCCTGATTCATTGACTATTTCCAGTAAATAAAGTCAGTAAATAATGGAAACACTCTGCAAGTCAGGCAGCATCTATAGAAAGAGAAACAGTTAATACTTCAGGCTAGGCACCCTTCATCGGAAGGAGACAAGTGAGAAAACAAATTGGTTTTAAGTTTCAGAGAAGGTGAGGAAGGCATGGATAGGATAATGGGAACATCTCTGAAAGGGTGGACCCCAGGATTGCCCAGGTGGCCCAAATGTCTGTGGAGCTGTTTAATAGATTAATGAGATAGTTAAGTGATGGAGAAGTCATACAAAGGGACATGTTAAAGCTGTGAAATGGAGGTCAGAGTTATTGCTGAAACCTGAAGCCAAAAGAAAAGTGCTGACAGTGGTATTAGTATTAGTTTCGGTTTACTATTGTCACTTATACCGAAGTACAGCGAAAAACTTGTCTTGCATACCATTCGTACAGATCAATTCATTACTCATTGCATTGAGGTAGTACACAGTAAAAACAATAACAGAAATACAGAGTAAAGTGTCGCAGCTACAGGGAAGTGCGTTGCAGGTGGACAATAAGGTGCAAGGTCATAACAAGGTAGATTGTGAGGTCAAGAGTTCATCTCATTCATATAAGGAAACTATTCAATAGTCTTATAACAGTGGGATAGAAGCTGTCCTTGAGCCTGGTGGTATGTGCCCTCAGGCTCCTATATCTTCTGCCTGATGGGAGAGGGGAGAAGAGAGGATGACCCGGGTGGATGGGGTCTTTGATTACGCTGGCTGCTTCACTAAGACAGTGATAGGGAGAGACAGAGTCATGGAGAGAGGGCTGGTTTCGTTGATGTGCTGGCCTGTGTCCACAACCCTCTGCAGTTTCTTGCGGTCCCGGGCAGAGCAGTTGCCATTACCAAGCCGTGATGCATCCAGATAGGATGCTTTCTGTGGTGCATCGATAAAAGTCGGTGTCAAAGGGAACATGCCAAATTTCTTTAGTTCCCTGAGGAAGTGCCTGTGTTTGTGGAGATAAAAAAACTGAGTCAGTGTACAAATGGGTAACTTTACAGCAGAACTGGCCAGTTCTGATATAAACAGGAAAAGCAAATTGTTTGAAACTGTTGAAGTTGATATTGGTATCGGTTTATTATTGTCACTTATACTGAGGTACAGTGAAAAACTTGTCTTGCATACTGTTAATACAGATCAATTCATTACACAGTGCATTGAGGTAGTATAGGGTAAAAACAATAACAGAATACAGAGTAAAGTGTCGCAGCTTCAGGGAAGTGCATTGCAGGTAGACAATAAGGTGCAAGGTCATAACAAGGTAGATTGTGAGGTCAAGAGTTCATCTCATTCATATAAGGGAACCATTCAATAGCCTTATAGCAGTGGAATAGAAGCTGTCCTTGAGCCTAGTGGTATGTGCCCTCAGGCTCCTATATCTTCTGTCTGATGGGAGAGGGGAGAAAGGAGAATGACCTGGTGGATGGGATCTTTGATTATGCTGGCTGCTTCACCAAGGCAGCAAGATGTTGGTTTCCGTGATGGAAACCATGGAGGGGAAGCTGGTTTCTGTGATGTGCTGGGCTGTGTCCACGACTCTCTGCAATTTCTTGTGGTCCCGGCCAGAGCAGTTGCCATACCAAGCTGTGATGCATCCAGACAGGATGCTTTCTATGGTGCGTCGTTAAAAGTTGATGAGTGTCAAAGGGGATATGCCAAATTTCTTTAACCTCCTGAGGAATTAGAGGTGCTGATGAGCTTTCTTGGCTGAAATCAGGATTGAACTGGGGACCTTTTGCCTGTGAGGCAAACGTGATAACCATACACTGCGGAAACCAAGCCCGAAGTACCTGGATGGAAGACGAGGCACTTTTCCTCGAGCTTATGTTAGACTTTGTTGGAATAGTGTGGAAGCCACTGACAGTTCAGAGTAGGATGGAGAATTAAAGTTGCAAGCAAAAGGAAGCTTAGGATTTTTCTAGTGGGCTGGTAAGAGGTGTTCTGCAAAACAGAGACCCAATGTGTGTTTGGTTTCTCCAGTGTCGAGAACACATAGTGAGTCCTGGATTAGAAGAAGGGCAAGTGAAATACTGCTTCACCTGGAAGGAGTGTTTGGTCCCAGGATGGTGCAAAGGGGCAAGGTAAAGAGAAGTATCACATCTCCTGCAGGTCTTAGAAGAAAATACCATGAAAATCTGAGTAGATGGTGGTGAAGCAAGAGCAGACAGGGAGTTGCAAAGGTGTGGAATTGGGAAGGTGTATCTGCTGGTGAAATCTTGTTGAAGATGGTGTAAATTAGGGAGGATGATCTGTTGAATGCAAAGGCCAGTGGGGTGGAAGATGTGTGCCAATGGACTCTATACCTGCTCTGCCTGGGATGAGAAGTGGGGATAGCAGAGGAAATAGATGAGATGTGGTCGAGGGCTCTGTCAGCTATGCTAGAGGGGAAGCCAAGGCTTAGGAGAAAAGAAAACATCTTGCATTGTGGAAAGTCTCATCACCAGAGCTGACACAAAGCAGGCAGAGAAAGTGGGCACATAGAAAGTAATCCTTGCAGGATGCAGCGTGGGTAGTAGTATAGTCGAGATAGCTGTTGGAATCTGTGAGCTTGTAATGGATGTTGATCATCAACTTATTTACTTGAGATGCAGATGGAGAGATTCAGAAAGGTAAAGGAGGAGTCAGAGATGGACCAGGTGAAAGTGAGAGCAGGATAGAATTTGGCAGCATTAGTAATGAAATTTTCAAGTTGACTATGAATGCAGGAAGAGCACCAATAAAGTCATCAGTGTACCAGGAAAAATGGAGCTTGAGTTGGACTGAATCAAGGAATATTCCACTTACTCCACAAAGGGACAGATGCAGGTTGAATGGATATAGCTTGGTCCCAGGTGAGCTCCCAACACCATACCTTTGCTTCAATCCATTCTGTATGCAAGAATAACTGAGAGTTTCCAGTACCCTGTTAGTTTAATTCTTTATCCTACTCCCACTCTGACCCACCTCTCTGTGGCCTCTTGCACTCATTCACAACAAAGTCCATCACAAGACCAGGGAACAGCACCTCATCTTCCATGTAGGCATATCGCAGCCTTCAGAGCTCCATATTGAATTCAAGAATTTCGGATTCCCTGCAGCGGAACTGGCAGGTGTGCTGGTTGATAGGTTAATTAGCCACTGTAAATTTTGCTCACTGTGCAGATGAGTGTCAGAATTGGGGGTTGGGGGGGGTGAGGGTTGTGGGAGGTCGTTAATGGGAATATATGGAGAATAAAATGGATCAGGGTACAATTAGTGTCTGTGCTGTGATGCTGAGATTTCTTCCCACGCATCAGCCTTCATCTTCTCAAACGATCTATGCAAGCACCCCACTGCCCCTACCATCTGCCCAACATCTCCCCCTTGCCCAGTCCTCCCTCCAGTTCCATCTTTTCCCCAAATACCCTCACCCCTGGGTTTTAATCATCTCTTCCAATTACCTGTGGCAGGTCACATGCTTTCTCTGAATCTACCCTCCTTTCCCTCTCCAGCCCATCATAGATCTCGCTGACCATTCCCATCCTAGTCCTGGTTCTCTTATACTCTTACTGACCTCCATGCGTAAACCCCCAATTCCAGTGATCATCGAGATATGTATTAATATACTTATAGTTGCTTCTTTAAATGAGACTTTTTAAAGTTATGTTCCTGACATTTTACATCCAGTGTCTTTGAGTTCAAAAATTAAATGGAACTTGGTTACTTTGTAGTTTGCTGATGTTCAAGGGCACTCTGTTTTCTATTTTCTTCATTCTGTCAAGGCCAGTAGTGAATAATGGGTGAAGATAAGACCTCTCCTTCAAGGTTTTCCTGATGCATGGGACTGTGAAGATATTGTGTGTTACATGCCAAATTCTGGCTAATAAACATTTGTGTTTTCCAAGTTTATAATTAGTTTATTGCAGCTTCCCATTAAACTAATTTTCTGTTATCATATACCTTCTTACCTATTCATGGAAGAAATTTGTAAGCCAGAACATTTTGCCACTTAACATTGCAGGAGCAAAGTCTTCACCAGAAATTCCTTGCTTTGGTCCTGATATCATTCTTTGCATGGAGAAAGACTGCATTCTCCAATATACGATCTACAACTTTTTATAAATGTAATTTATTCAACCATTTTATCCAGTATTGGACAATTACAAAAATTGACATTTAGTTGTATGTTTTCTGTTTCAATCCAAAATCACATGTATTGGTTTTAACTGGACACAGCAATGCATCAGTGAATTCTGTTAAACATTCTCGGTTCAGATCTCACTAATGGATATTAGATTTGACAGCTGTGATTTGCAGTTTTCTCCCTTTTCTTGTGCTGCTTGGCAACATATGTTTTCTCACCCTCCTGAAGCTTCTTTGAACAATAAAGCCAGTTTTCAAGTCTGCTTTCAAAGTAAACTCAAAGCTTTTATATTTAGAACAGTCACTGCTATCATTTCACTATTGCAGTAGTGCTAATGTTTTGTTTAACCTCAATGAGGTATGTTGGATACAAAAGATGTAGCATACTTAAGATATGCTCATTTAAATTCAAGTCCAGTTTGTTGGTGTGTAGCCAATGTGGACTATCCTTTGAATGTAGAATCATATACAGGAACAATATTAGTTTACTAAACACGATAAAGATTTACCCCTTTGTTGTTTAAATCTAAATTGTTACAGTTAATTCCAGTTTAGTTAGGGGCAAGTATAAAAACTCCATTTAAATTGATGGGTCATGTACCCTATCAGTGAAAATGTTAAACAGAAATGCATACAGTCTGCTAGTAACGTCCAGTGATGAGTTTTCTGTGTTGTATACTTATCTTGCAAGGAGTTAACTTAGTTGAAGGGAAGATACCTCATTTTTAAGAAATTCTAGTACTGAAGCAAGTCAATACAACATGTCTGTATTTTAATATGACTGCATGTGTAAATTGATAAACAAAGCTTAGTCTTGGCAGTGTGATTATATCAAATAATAATTGCTTGAAACCAGAAATTTAGTAGAAATGTTCTTGTTAAGACTGATTAAAGGTCAAATTGTTTATGGACTATTCGTACTTGGGTGTATGTTTATCTGTATGTGTGTAGCTTCTGCACATTCAGGGTGGCAGGAGGACATTTTTCATTTGTTGCTTTGGGCATTGCCTGCTCAGTTAAGGGAAGAATTAGGTGTATTATTTGCCTTGATGTCCCATAGTATACATCCCAATATAGTGTTTTGAATGTTTTGTTCTCTACGTAATTTGCCCATGGACTCTCTGCCTGAGCTTGACCAGTTAGTATCTATTCTCAAGCCTTGCATAAATCAAGACTACTTTGCTGCCCAAAAGATTTTTGACATTAAGCACAATAATCATGTATTCTTGTTATAAAGTTCTAAGTTTGATTGACATCAGATTGCAAAGAGTAAGTGTGTTTACGGTCTTTTCCTTTGCCAACTAAACCAAGTGTGCAAATTAATTATATAGGGGATATTTAGTGTTTAAGAAAAATGTATTCTGCCTTCATTTCCAGAGATAGAAGAGAGTTTCGGTAATGCTATTCTTTTTCTTTAACTATCAACTATCTGTCCATTGGTTATGCATTATCTGTATCTGAAACAAATTTGAGGCCTGAAATTAGAAAATTGAAGCCCATTTAACTAAAACAAATTTAACAGTGTCGTTTGACAGTTGAAAATGCTCACGAGAGAGTTTAAATTAATTAGATATCCCATTTAAGTGAATTGTGCTACCAACCACCATCACCTTCTATCTTTTACGCCTGATCTGCTACTACTGGCCATGCCCTTTGAATAGAATAATACAGTTGACTGCATAGTTGTGATTAAATTGAAACAGTAGGTCTCAGCCTGAAGTAAGCGTAAAATAAATGACAAATGAAATTGGGGGGAAAAAAATGAATAGCCCAAGTAACATGACGACTTATTGTAGGAACTTACCCAAGAAATAAAGCTGATCTTTTTCTCTCTTCTTTTGCTCAGTGGTTTCTCTCAGGTGTTAAAGAGGTCTGTAAACAAATGAAATGAATGTTGGAGAGATGCAGGCAAGATTAAATATGAAAGCATTTAGTAAAAAATGAAGGATATAATGAGGAGCAAGGATATGGGTAAAATAAGCAAAGTAAGTCAGTGAAGATAATAGAGTTTTATTAAAGTGATGAATGGGAAGAACAAAAAGAAAGTCAAAGCTAAAGACACGAAGTCCAAATTTGTGAAGCAAGAAAATAAATGAATTAATAGCACTGAGAGAAATAAATAGATTTGAGATCTAATAGCCAGTTCAGATATTTGGTTACAGATCAAGTTTGGGAATTAAGTACTTTCGGTTAAATTTGAGAAGACAAAATGGCAAAGGGGGTGGGAGATCAGAAAGATGTGGGTATGAATAGAAAATGCAGAATCGGTTGGAGTGGAACTAAAATACAATAAGAGACAGGAGACCTGGGTGGAAGCAGTTTATTGGCCTCTTAAAAATAGATGCAATCTTGGGGAAGGAAAATGTACGGAAAAGAGCTGCATGTACCATAGGCCAATAAAGTAATCTTTGGGACTTTGTTGTATGTACAGAAGATCGTGGAATGCATTAAGGGATAATTTTCTGGTAGTGTAATAAGAAACCAAGTATAGGACAGTCTCCTAAGATCTGATATTTTGTATTAAGAAAGATTAATTAATAACCTAGTGAAGTTTATTGAGGAATCACCAAGAGAATGTGGTAAGACAGGTTTAATTATAGTAAAAGTGCCACTGATGGAGTGTGATCATTGATTTTGTAATCAATCTGGAAGTGATTTAGTTAAGCGCAAAATTAGGGTCTTAATCTGAACAAAGCAAACTATGGATGTATGAAGAAGTGAGTTGTTGAAAGTAGATTGAGAAGTTAGTTTAAAAGATTTGAAGGAAGTTTTGTAATGGTTAAACGTTCCCTTGAGGAATTGAAAATTCTAACGGAAAAGTATTCCATCAATGGTTAACAAGAGAAATTAAAGATAGTTTTGGATTAAGGGAAGGTGCTTTTAATGGTGTCAAAAGTAATTCTGAGAATGGGAAGAATTTCAGAATTTGAAAGTCGAACAAGAAATCAAGTTAAAATAAAATCAGGAAGCTTAGTGAGGCATAAATTCAGATTCTAAACACTTCTATTGGTAGGCAGCAAAAATAATGCTGATCCTTTATTGACAAATGCAGGAGAAATTATAAATGGAAATAAGGAACTAGCATTTCTATTAAATAAATGTTTGTATATCATTGCAGCAGATGCCATAAAAGGTTCTGGAAATAATAATAAACATGAACTCCAGATTGAAAGAGAAACTTAAAGCATTTAGTAAAGATGTAGAACCAGAGAAATTAGCAGCAATAAAAGCCAACATATCCCATGGAACTGATCACCTCTGTTCTAGCATTTTAAAGGAGATGACTACAAACATATTGAGTGCATTGTTTTAATTTTTCAGAATTGCCTAAAATTTAGAATGGACATTGCTAATCTGTTAATAGGAATTTGGTAACAATGCATTTAAATCACAATATAATTGCGCAGAGTTAACTAATTTGAGATTATCAGGTTATTGCATGTAGTTTTTTTTCATGCATTCATTGAGGTTCTTACTCTCATGTATAAGGGGGTTATAAAACAATGGATGGAAAATTGTCTAACAGACTGAAAACCAAGAGTAGGTATGAACAACTTCATGTTCACATTGCCATTATGTAATTAGTGGGTGCTTGATCATCAACTATTTAAAAATTTATATTGATGATGTAGACAAGGGGAGGAAGGATATTGTATCCAAGTTTCCTAATGAATCAAAGCTGGGTGGAAAACTAAGCCATGATAAAGCTGCAAAGGGATATACTTTTTAAGTGAATGTCAGGATTATGACAGAGGTCAAGAAATGTGAAACTGTTCACGTTATCTAAAATAGAAAAGTACAGTATTTAGGGAGCCGTCTAAAAAGGAAATTAGGAAGGCAAAGAGTTAGGAGAAATCACTGGCAGAGGGGATTAAAGTAAATCTGAAGATGTACTATATCAAGAGCAAAAGAATAACCAAGGAAAAGGTGGAGCCCATTAGGAACAACTGGGGAAATTTATGTGTGGAGCCAGAAGGTATAAGTGAGGTCCTAATTGAATACTTTTCATTGGTATCCACAAACAGACTTTCTTGTTGTAGGAATCAGTGATATGGGGTAGGTGAGAGTCTAGTGCAGGTCTCCATAAATAAGGAGGAGGTACTTGATGCCTTGGCAGGCTTAAAGGTGGATAAATCCCCAGGACTGGATGGGATTTATGCCAGGCTGCTCCAGGAGGCAAGAGAAGAGATTTCTGGGGCTCTGGCTGATATTTTTAAATCTTTACTGGACACAAGTTAAGGTACCAGTTGACTGGAGAACAGCAAATGTGCCCCCCCCCCCCCCCCCCCCTTTTTCATGAAAGGCAACAGGGAAAAACTTGGTAACTATAGACCTGTGAACCTAATATGAGTGGTAGGAAAGATACTGGAGAAAATTCTAAGGAAGAGGATTAATGATCAGTTGGAAAGGCAAGGACTAATCAGAGAGAAGCAACATGGTTCTGTCAAGGACAGATCCTATCTGACCAGTTTGAAGAGTTAACAAAGAATATTGATGAAGAAAGGACGGTAGATATGATTTACATAGACTAGTAAGGCCTTTTACAAGGCCTCACGTGGAATTCAGGGCAAGTCGGCAAACTGGATCCAAAATTAGCTTGACAATAGGAGACAAAGCATGGTGGTATAGGGTTGCTTTTCTAATAATGCCTCCTTTGTATCTTTTTGTTCACCATTACAAAGAGTTTTTCTGATCACTAAATGAACAGCCAAAGGAGTCATGCTTTAACTTCCAGAATTCTGTTTCTTTTGAATCTTTCCCTCTTTCCTTCTCACCAAATAGGTGGAAACAGCACAAGATTGGTCCACAAATGTGGAACAATAGTGCTTCAAAATTATCTCACACAGATAATTCTTGGTTGGCATTGTCCAGTTAGACCGAAGGGCCTGTTTCTGTGTTCTATGACTCAGTGTGAATGTATTGCACTAAAGCACTAACTGGTGTAATGTAATGGTGTCTGGTGCAAGGTTTTCATATTTGATTCTACTTTTAAATTGACCTGTATTCTATTTTTACACAATTAACTATTTTAATTGATTTACAGATATGACCCAAAATCTGTCAAAAGAAGATGATGCAGTTGGGGAAAACCATCACTGGCAGCAATAATCAAACCCTCTCGAGCTTCAGAGTACAATCATATATAGCTGAAAATGCTACCGAGAAGTCATAAAGATTTCCTTTTGGAATGTTTACAGCTATTTCTATTCATGTTTAGCTGTGTTCTAATTTTAAAAGTCAATCTTTCATATTTTTTTGTACTACTGTAGACCACATCGTTGGGCTACATCAAGTTCTGTGAGGAAACGGGGAAGATGGTAGAAAGCTGCGAAGTAAAATTGACTAACGATTGTATGCATGTGGGTACTGTTATTATGAAACATGAATGTAATAAATAGCTGATTCAGAAAAACAATGTTAAAATTGTTCAAAATAAGCAAACATTCAATTTTCTTTACATCATTAAAGTTCACAAATATATGCAACAAAATAGTATTTTACTACAAATGTTATACAAAAGTCAGATTTGAAAATAAAGAATTACATGAGTTTTAGTGGCATGTATACTTTGAGACCAAAATGCCGTGGTAGCCTAAGTTGTCTATATGAAAGAAATCTGAGCTGTTTCACATGAACCTGAGTTTATCTTTGATCCAAAATTGCCTTTGTACAATTATTATGTTTATATTAAAATACATCTTACCATCCAAATTGAAGATTCTGTAGTAGAAAATACTACTTAGATTTGTCAAGCAACTTATCATGTTGAGATATGTTTAAATCAATGTGCTTGTAACCTTTGGAATGGTATGGCCATTTTGCATTATTAGAGTAAACTTTCATGTGCAATTGTAACAAAAATATAAATCATTTATGTGAATGAGTGGTCCTTCATGCTGTTTATTTACCAATTTTTTTTACATAATTGTTTCACATGTTACAGTAAGACAGGAAAAAATACACCAAGCTTCAAAGGTTATAACAGTTACCAAGTAGGAACCAACATCGGCATCCAGGGTTTAAGAGGGTTGTAATTTGAAAATAGCCAACCAGCAACAGCAAATACCAAAAGAGGAGGGCTAATCTGAAACTATTAAATTATTACAAGTTATTTTGAAAATCCTAGTTTTTTTTTTGCTTTTATTAGCTGTTGTATCAATTTAGAACTTTCTTGACAATGATGTACAGTTTTAGAAGAGAAAATCGACATACTTGATTGGTGACCGAGGTAGGTTACTGAATTATGCCTGAAATGGTTTCTGATGAGGTTTTAAGATGGGGAGGAAACCAGCAAAGTGAGGATATTTTCTGTCTGATTCTCTTGAGCCATTGAACAGGAAAAGTGGAAGCATGGAGCTGGTTCATGAAATCCAAGAGAACTGTAGAGGGATGAGGCAGGGTATAATGTCAATACTTCCTTTGTCTATTTTACTGTTTGAACACTTGGAAAAATACAGGTTAGGTATAAAAATTGGGGCACTGTCCATTCAAAACAGTTGACTTTTACAGGGGCATTCTGCAACTTCTAAGTATTCTTAGCTGTACCTGGTCAGATATTATCAGGAGACGCAAGATACTGCAGGTGTTGAAACCTGGAGCAAAAAATGAACTACTGGAGCAACTCGATGGGTCAGGCAGCCTCTGTGGAGAGAACTAGACAGTCGATGTTTCAGGTTGAGACCCTTCATCTGCACTGAAATAAGAGGGAAGATAGCCAGTATAAAGAGGTGAGGGGGAGGAGGGTGGGGCAAGATCTGGTAGGCGGATACAGGTGAGGAGGAGTTTATTGTCAGGTGAGGGAGAGAAGGGTGGAGATGGCGACAGAGGTTGGGAGGTAATAGATGGAGACTGGAAAGGGCTGCAGATTGTGTAATCTGGTAAGAAAGAAGGGTGGAGAGTGGAACCAAACAAGGGAAGTATGGGGGGGTGGGAGATCCAGTGGGAGGGGTGTGTGGGTGATGGGCAGATGGAGTTGGAGTAGGGAGGCAGCGAAAGAAACTGGGTGATCGGGGACTGGACCTTGGAAATAAGGGGATGCGTGGGAGGACCTGGGCAGATCAGAAGGAGAAAGAAAGGAATGGGGAGGAGGTTACCTGAAATTGGAGAATTAACGACTTGCCTTTGGGTTATAGACTACCCAGGCGGAATATGAGGTGTGCTGTTCAGCTAGTTTGTGTTGGGCCTCACCATTTGAATTCCCATTCCCATTCTGGCCCATCTATCCTTGGCCTCCTCCACTGCTAGGGTGAGGCCAATCACAAACTGGAACAGCACCTCATTATCAGGCATGGATTTTGCTCAGATTAAATGCCACAGTCCTTTCAACAAAGCAAGTCAGTCATTCCAGCCACTGTTATACTCGCATCCAGAAGGGAACAGAATGATATTCAGAATTTTAATTTATCCACACGTATAACAGTATGTTTTTTCTTAACCATGAATTGTGAAATGCAGCAAAATCAGCTTACTGTGGTTGTGCATCCTCTGCAATCTTGCTCCATGCATAAACAGGTAAATTATGTAAAATACAAAATGTTATGAACGACTTGCCTTCTCCAGATTATCATGGTGCCCTCGCCCCAATAAAACTTGCTAAGGATGTATGTCTAAAATTGCGTAAAGATAAATTATACCTCCACTTTGGGAAAGCAGCCGAAAATTCTAGCTTCACCCACTCTTGTCCTCCCTACTAGACATTGGCATTGAACATATCTTGGTTACAGAGGTCAACAATATGTAAACTTCCATTACTTGCAAGACCTGTGTTTCCTTCAGTGACTTTGGAGGGAGACACGGACTCAAGCAGGACATAGGGATCATAATGATACAATGGAACGTGTATCCAATTTCTGGAGATGACAGCATCTTCAGTTGGGCAAGAGCTACAATCAGATTCAAGAATATTAAATTATTTTTGACATTTTTAATGATTTAGAATTTCTATGTAACAATTCTTTTTCTAGCCACACCTGTTACGTGTTTCACACTCCCATGTCTAAAAGACATGTGGTCAGGAACAATAGCATAGCAATGCAAGAACAACCCCCTTGAAAAAGATCTCCACCTCTTCCTGAAATGATTTTTATTTGTCTCATTTACCTTGTTAACCCTCACTAGTTTCTATTTCATTTGTTTTTAGTAAGGTGATGAACAAAACTCACTTAAACTGCCTCATTCCTTCAGCAAATGTATCTGACTCTGACTTATTTCTCTTGGATTTCAATTGAAATTCCACCTTCACACTTTGAATCCACATATGATTATATTCAAGATGTTCAGTATTTGTTGAACCATGTTTTTTGTTGCATCATTAAATCCAGCGCATGCATGCTGTTGACCTCACCAATGATCCTATCTCAATACTATTTTGGTACACAGTTCAACTTCATTCTTTGCTGCACCTGGTGCTTTATCTGGTTCTTTTCCTTTCCAGTATTAGGATAGCAAACTTCAACAACTCTTAAGTTCCAACTTTCTTCCAGATCTATCTTCTTCAGATTCCCCTGATCCCATCACTTTCCCCCAGTCTTACCTCATGGCACATTTTCACTATCTCTTATGATCTTCCCCTCTCTAATCCTGAATACAGTCTTCAGGAGATGCTCCAGCTTCACCTGGCTATGATCCTATCTCAACAGATTCTGAGCCATAGATGATGTCGTTCTGCTGCCTTTGCCACAATGTCGATTTATTTTACCACTTATGATTTTGCCATTTATTTTGTCTATGGAACCTTCTGCCTACCTTCAGGATTTTTTAGTTCATCTGAACTCCTCCCTCTGTTCTCTTAAGCTCTATAGATCTTTTCATTCCAAGCTGCTGGTGCGACCTTGCCCATATTTATCCTATTTGACTAACTCATTTAAGTAACATTTGCACCACACAAGTGGCAGCAACAACAATATTCAACAAGAGAAACTCCAGCTATCACCCCTGACGTTCAATGGCATTACCATCACTGAATCCCCTCTGTCAATATCCTGGGGTTACCATTGACCAGAAACTGAACAGGAATAGCCATTTACATAATATGGCTACAAGAGCAGTTCAGAGACGAGGAATCCTGCAGCAAGTAACAGGGCTCCTAACTCTCCAAAGCCTGTCCACCATCTACAAGGCTCAAGTCAGGAGCATGATGGAAAATTCCACTTGCCTGGATGAGTGCAACTTCAATAACCCTCAAGAAGTTCGACACCATACGGAACTGAGCAGCCTGCTTGATAGGCACCCCATCTACAACTATTTACTCACTCCATCAACAAAGCACAGTAGCAGCAATTTATATCATCATGAGGGTGCACTGCAGCACCTTGCCTAGACTTCTTAGCACCTTCCAAACTCACAACATCTTACAACTAGGATAAGGGCATCAAAACCATGGGGACACTACCACATGGAAGTTGCCCTCCAAGCCACACACCATTCGATTTGGAAATATATCACTGTTCCTTCACTGTTGCTGGGTCAAAATCCTGGAACTTCCTCCCTAGCAGCATTGTGAGTATATTCACATCTCATGGATTGCAGTGGTTCAAGAAGGCAGCTCACCTCCACCTTCTCAAGGGCAATTGGATGATGACTCAGCCTGCAAAGCCCATATCTCTTGAATGAATAAAATAAAACCTCCAATCTACCCACCTCTGAACTTGCAACACCGTTCACTTAGGACCAACATTATCACTAAAAATGCTGACAGGGATGATGCTGTTGTTGTTTGGTGAACTGAGCTCTCTGCCAGCTCCTCAGAATTCCCCTTGGGCCATGACACCCACAGAGAATATCAGTCTGTCATCTTTCAGTCAGTGACCTCATATCTTTTGGAGATCTTCCCTCAGCAGCCTCAAGCCTCACAGTCCCCCAACCAGTTTCTACCTCCATAACAAGCTGGGTATTTCAGTTTGTTCTCATTCTACAGAATGTGTTTCTTCCCACCTTGACTCTGTTTTCTTTCCTTGTCTAGTCTCTTTCCACTCACACCTCTGCCACCTGACATCCTCTGTTATTTTGACAGTTTCCAGTTTTCTTGCTCCAACTGGCTCAATCCCACCATGCGTATCCAATCCCCCATATCACTATCCTGCATCAGGATTGCCTGAGCACCATTTGTTCCCTTATAATCAGAGGCCCAACCAGTCCTCCTCCACCACTCCCTCCTTCACCTGGCTGAGCTTGTTTTCACCTTTAACACCACTATTTCCTCTGATTCAAAAGCTGTTTATATGGAAACTTGGATGAGTCCAAGCAATGCTTTCACTTGTGGAACGGTCCAGTTTCAATCCTACTGAGGGCCCCTTCCACAACTCTTCTTATCATTACATTGATGACTGTGTCAGTGCTACTTCCTGCTCTTAGAACTTGACATTTTCCTCACCTTTATTGCCACAAACCACAGAATCCCACAACTGCCTTGACCGCCTCCTCTCCTGCTTCCTGTAATGCCTATAGTCCATTCTCCCACTTTCTCCAGCTTTGTTGTATCTGTTCTTATGGTGGACACTTTCCACACTGGTGCTTCTGAGATATCTCATTTTTTCTTAACTATGGCCTCCCCTCCACCATGGTTGACAAGGCTCGCAATCAGGTCTGTCTCATTTCCTGCACTTCTGCTCCCATCCTGCCAGCCTGCACATTCAATGGATCATCCTACATAATTTCCCCAACTTTCACTGTGGTGCCACTACCAATGACACTTTTTTCTCCCCTCCCATTCCAGTATTCCAAAGGAACTGTTTCATTTCCAATAGTCTGGATCATTTTTCCACCCCCACCAGCACTCATAACCCTCCTAAAAACACCTTCCCATGCAACCCTGCCCTTTTATCTCTTCCCACCACCCAGAGACCCAAACAGTCCTTTATTTGTACTCTCCCAATTTAGTGCGCTTCATTTGAAGCTTACTGTGTGGTCATCTCTTCATCGAAGAAACCAAATGCAGAATGACCTCTTTTCAGAATATCTCTGTCAATTCGCAAGGATGACCCTGAACTTCCAGTTGTTTGTCACTTTAACTCTCCATTACACTCTCATTCTCACCTCTGCCAGTTTAAGAAAGGCAAGCGTAAACTCAGGCACATTCTAAATTAGCGTCTTACAATCCACAGGACTTCAATAAGGCCTTTGATAAGGTTCCACATGGTAGGCTGCTCTGGAAGATTATATCGCATGGAATCCAGGGACAGCTGGCTAAATCGATACACAATTGGCTTGATGGTATAAAGCAGAGGGTGATGGTGGAAGGTTGTTTCTTGGAATGGAGGCCTGTGACTAGTGGGGTGCCTCAGGGGTTGGTGCTGGGCCCATTGTTGTTTGTCATCTATATCAACGATTTGGAGAATCCCCCTCTGTCAATACCCTGGGGTTACCATTGACCAGAAACTGAACAGGAGTAGCTATTTACATCATGTGGCTATAAGAGCAGTTCAGAGACTAGGAATCCTGCAGCAAGTAACAGGGCTCCTAACTCTCCAAAGCCTGTCCACCATCTACAAGGCTCAAGTCAGGAGCATGACGAAAAATTCCACTTGCAACTTCAATAACCCTCAAGAAGCTCGACACCATAAGGAACTGAGCAGCCTGCTTGATAGGCACCCCATCTACAACTATTTAATCACTCTATCAACAAAGCAGAATACGCTTCTCTATATCCTTCCCCTTCTCTCCAAGTTGAAATATGTTTGATTTCTCTTAGTTCTGAGGAAAGTTCATCAACTAGATATGTTGTCTCCATTTTCCTCTCCATAGATATTTCCTGACCTGGTCAATATTTCCATCATTTCTGTTTTTAACTTCACTTTACAAATTACTCAAAGATCAAACTGTTGCATAATATTGACTAGGCAAACATGTTTTGCGATTGAGAGAGGATAGTGAAGGAGAGATGTTATTGTTTACAGAGTGTGATTAACACATTTTTAAATTTTAGGGCTGTCAAGTGTTTTTTCAGTAATGCTGATACTACAATTTCTGGATTGTCATAAACAGTCTGATTTACTAATGGCCTTTCAGAAAGTAAGTCCGCTTCCCTTGCTTGAATTGCTTGTTTGACTCTTAATTGTGCACTGAAATATCCTAACAAGCCAATTGTGTGCATTGTTAAAACAGGAATAAAACCAAGCAGACCATTTGCCACAACTTAAGGCACTAGTTTTAGACCAAGCTTCCAATAGAATCTATGCCTAAACTGGGAGAGTTGCCCCATGGACCAACCAAGAGCAGGCTGACAGTCATATTTCCTTCTTCAAACCAGTGCAATTTTGTAAAATTATCTCTATGGGCATTAAAACATACGTACAGATGCTAGTCATATCCCTGCTGGTATGGCCGTGTTACTTACGGAGATCTGGCTTTGATTTTCACACCACTTCCAGCTCCATTATAACACTCTCATATAAAACCTTCTAAACTCTCAATATAAGACTGTACAATCAAAATGATCTGAGATGTTGGATATTTGGAGGTGTATAAAGACTCTAGGAATGTTCAAAAAGCAACCATACTAGTCATATCAAATTATCTTAACAGCGTGATTTTGGTTTAAAGGACATTATTGAAACAATCTACTTTTTGTCTACAGGACAAAATATGCAAAGAAATAGTTGGCTCACTGAAACTAATAGACCATGAGATGTAGTGGAAGAAGGAAATAGATGGCCAGGACATCAAAGCACTGAGTAATTCTCACGAGGTTTCTGATATTGTGACCTTTTGAGTTGGAGTATATTTTTAGATGGATTTTTGAGAATAGGCTTGCTTGTTGGTTATTTCCTAAATTCACAGCCCCTTATTTCATAAAGAAATGAGCATTCCACAAAGTATAAAAATGTGCATATTACTGCCGAGCACACTAACAATTAACTAAACTATTTCCATTATCAAAAAGTGAACAGGACACTCACTGATTCTTCTGCATTCAGCATCTGCTCTTTAAAGACTATGTTGGGGACTTTTGGTTGAAAGTAGAACAGTTCTAAATTGACCATTAGCCTTAAACTTTGCTACCCATCATCACTTCCAATTTCAGAAATTAACTGTCCCTTTTCCTTCAAGCGTTTCACTAAGCAACTTGTAATGCCCAGAGCTCCACCTTTAAGAAAGCGGACAAAGTTATCCCCGATCAGTGGGCCCATAGCAAAAATGCTATCCTCTTTGGTACACTCAAATGTATAGGGATTAACATCAATGGGATTTTGCTTACATGAAATGGGCTTACTTGGATCTATTCCCAAGTATTTTCCATGCTCTTTAAGAAAGGACAAATTGGGGTAAGTACCTATCAGCACCAGTGCCATTGAGATACTTAGAATAATGTTCCTTCCTGAAGTAGTTTGAAGAATACATTTCATATCTGCTAGGAAAGAAACAATGCATGTTTCGGGAAAGCTGGTGTAGTTAGAGTACGAAGTTGTGATGTAGCATTGCTTGCACATCTTGTGATAAACCTTGTGATACTCTGGATAAAGCTTCTTTGGAAGCTGCTTGAAGATCAAGGCTGGGTCAGTTACACTTCTTCGGAACGTATGAATAACAGGGATATTGTGGTGGTAGGCACACAATACTGCATCTGCTGCAGTCAGCCCTGCACCAACAATGAGAACAGGATCTGATGCCTGATTAACTTTGCAGCTTTTGATGGCTGATTCAAAGGCTGAGAGGTTGTGAAATACAAAAGGCAAGTCTTCACCTTCTACCCCAAGTCTAGCAGGTAAATCATAGGTGCCAGTAGCTAAGACAACATTTTCAGCATAAAGGCAAAAAGGCACATGTGACCCATCTCCAATTCTCTGATATCCTCTGACTTCCCAAAGACTGTGAGGAAATCCATTTTCAGCAGCAGGCAGTTGTTGTGTAGTGGTATCTATTTTGACACTCTTCGGCATTTTGCCCTTTATACACTTCTGATCTTGCTGCATCTTTGCGACAGAAGTGACACAAGTATTGTCAATAAAGTTTTTCTGAAGGCCCATAATCTTAACATAGTCTTTATAATATGAAGCGACTTCTTCTGGAGTTGCTCTATCATTCGTCAGGTTTCTGTGGAAAAAATATTTATATCGTGAAATACAAATATTAGCAAGATTTAAAAGCCATCTACATAAGTACATGGATAGGAGAGGTTTAGAGGGCTATGGGCCAAATGCAGGAAGATGGGACTAGCTCACTGGGCAACGCAGTCAGCATGGACCAATTGGGCTGAAGGGCCTGTTTCCATGCTGTACTCTATGACTCCATAAAATATAACTAGATCATCAACAATTAATGCTTGATATAACATCTTCTATAACTAGTCTACCAATTGGTACAATGTAGGCTATGAAATTATTTCAGTGATTCTTAAGAAATTATTGCAGTGTAATTCACTAATTTCCTGGTATTGATTTAGCCAGTTTGTTTTGCTATAATGCATTTGGTCATTCCTGGATCCAAATATATAGAACATTTAGATTATTTAAAAGTGGGAGACTCAGGACTTCCAAACATTGTAAATTATCATTTGGTAGTTGGATGACCAGTTTTTCCTCTGAAGGGTTCGGGTTATGAATAAAACAAATCTACTTAATGCCTAATTTTATGTATACATTCTGTATTTTCAATCTTTCCTGAATACTGTAAAAACAATACTGAAAATCTCAATGGTAAGAACACTGCATAATTTTGTTAAATCATTGCCCCATTTAAACCATAATATTCTCTAAATAATGATAGTCCTACCTTCCTCATTCATACACAGGATATTGGTACAGTTGACAAAACAGTATTTATTTCCCTAACCTTGTGTCTCTTGTGAAGATGGCATTGAGCCACCTTGAACAGCGACTGAGTGTGTGATATGCTTATGACCAAGCAGCAGATAAAGAATGACAATAAATGTCTAACTGAGGATGATGTATGAGTTGAGGAGGGAACCTTGAGGTGAAACATGCCAGTTGCTCTTGTCCGTCAAGGTTTGGGAGATGCTGCTGGTGACGCTTTGGTGACCTGCTGCATTGGATCTGGCAGAAGGTATGCACTGGAGCAATGGGGCGCTTGTTGTCGAGGGAATGAATTTCATCAAAATCTAATCACTTCAGAAGCTTTTTTTAAATATAGAAGTTCCAAAAAATGCCCATATAATTTCACCTGTATGGTTTTGGATGATGATATCACTTCATTAAACTGATTAGTTCTGCTGACAGATTCATTTCTTGGTCATTTTATTTTAAATGGGTGTGGTAGAAAGTTTATGCATCTGTAAACGTAACACATTGCATAAAGGAGCATATTTATCGGGATATATTTTCACCAGACAAACATGTTTTTATATTCAGGCTGGACTAGGCTTTCGGAGAAACACAGTTAAAAATACCCATTAGCTACTGAAGGGCTATTTAGAACTGTTATAGATAAAATTTCATAAACAAAAGTTTTGAAAGGAGTAGCTATGGAAGCTAATCCTTGGCACCTGCACATCCAATTGAATGTAGGAGGAGAAAATCAAAGTAATGCATTTCACATAATGATTTGAAAGATTATCTACCTTCTGGGGGTGTTAGCATGCCAAGGGCATCACAAGGTTATTGCAAAATGGGAAAGAGTATATTGTTTCTATGTTATGGCTACCATTAAGTGAACCAATAATTAGATAGGCTTTGACCTGAACTCTTTCCCATTCAAATTTCCTCTGTTCCTCTGGTCAGGAGATTCAACTGGTGGAGGAAAAGCAAACATGGCTCCTGATTTTTCCTGAACCATTTTGGCCCTTGGTGTTGAATAAAAGCATTACCCATAAACTGAACTTAATTGCAGCAGGCCCATACATGTCAGCATTTTCTGTCATTACACAATAGGAGAGAAGTGGCACAATTGACACAGGTACATTCACTGGCAAAAGGAAGTTATAAATTTGAAGGTGCCACACTTCTGACCCTGAGAGACTTTAACCCCTTAAAGACCAACAATCCACTTGGTTGGTAAACAAAATTTGAGCTTCCTGATGGAATCCTCCTTGATTTGAAGCCTGCCTTGGAGAAGATTCTTCAATTAAGAGGATTCATAGTTAAAGAAAATGTTGGGGACTCTTGCATCTACATGCCCCACAGACAGAAATAATGAGAGACAACAGCTCGTAATCATGATATCTTTTGGAACAGTGCTTACTGTTGCCATAGGCTTCATCCTGCACTGTTCCAGCCAGGGAAGATCTGGAATCTTGAGGCAACATTGAGGAAATCTGACACAACTGTGTATCTCCCCTTTCTTTTTGACCCTGTGCCTAATTACTGTCTATCCTGCAAGGCCATGCATAACGGTAAAGGCATTTTGAACAAAGTATCTGGGATATTTTCCTAAATACTCAGGCAGAGATTAAATCAGTAAAGATAGGAAACGGTCTGACTCATTGAACATCCAGCACCACATCTTAAACTTCCTGGTAAATCTCCACCTTCAAATAGTCCTAAAGTAACCGAGGCAAGAATAGACAAAAAAAAATTCAAGTTCTTGGACAAACTCTTTCCAAAGTTTCATCCTGTGAAATGGGACTAGCATCAATGAATGGTTGTGGCATATGAAGCCCTTCAGCCAATTGAGTGTTTGTCAGCTCTTGGAAGTCCTGTTTCCCTGCTCTTTCCCCAAAGTTCTGCACAATATTCTCTATCAAGTGTTCATCTAATTCTCTCTTGAAAGCCTTGCTTGATTCTGCTTCCACCACTTTTACAGGCAGCATGTTCCAGATCATCACTATTCTTTGTATTTTTTTCCTCAGTTGTATTATCCAAAATTTTAAATCTCTTCTTCCCCAGTCCTTGAATCATAATGAGGACAGCTTCCCTTTATGTATCCTATCTAATTCAGTGATGAAATTGTACATTTCTATCAAATCTGCTCTTTACCTTCTTTTGGTTCAAGACGAACAACCTAAAGCTATAATAGAATTTTCTCCAGGTGCACTTTCTCCTTACAATTGAGAGACCTACCAATACTTTCAATCTTTAATTCATTATTTTGGTTCCGAAAATTGTGCCTTGATTTCAAACTTTTTTTTGGAATAATTGTCTTTCCTCTCTTTCCTACTGGCAACATAGACCATGAAGAAAATATATCCATGACAAAAGGGGAAATCTTATACTCTGCCGGGCTTTAAACGATCAGGTTCAGAAGAAACATTTTTTTTTAATATCAATGTCTCTGGAGAGAAGAAGTATGCACATCGAATCCTAGAATCTGGATCATCCGAACCCCTAGAAAAACCTTTCCGTTAAATGCACATTACTAGATATTTCCTGCAAATGATATATTTCCCCATGTACAGAATTATCTTGAGGGATACTTTGATGAGCTATTGTCAATCATAAAACAAAAATTGCTAGAAATATTCAGCAAGTCAGGCTGCATTTGTGGAGACAGAAACAGTTATATTTCAGATTGATGGCTTTCCAACACTTATTCTAAAATGAGGAACAATACTTAGAATGGGAAAAGGGTGTGGAAATAATATAGAAATTTTGGAAACTTAGGCTTTACAAAGTTCTGAGGATTAGGAGGTAAAAGATGTTCTTACAACAAAAGACCTCCAATAAACGTTCTGTGACAGGGTCAACAAGCTCAATTGCTCTTTCTGGCTTTACAAATGCTGTTGACCTACTTAGTATTTCAAGCACTTTGTGTTTTTATTTCAAATTTCAACATTAGCGGTAATTTGCTTTTGTATTAGCATTTCTCAGCAAATATTTTACAACTTATTTGTACCTCCATTTACCATTGGTCCAGTCTTTCAGGTTCAAACCTGGTAGCTCCATCCAATTGTTCAGACTAATTGTTAGCATGGATCCTTTCATCACCTAAAAACACAGAATCCTTTGTTTATTATTGAGAGATCAAGTAAAGGGCCAAATCCACAGCACAGATAAAACCTGTGACTGAAAAAGATAAAAGATCAAATAAGTTATACAAACAGCCATTATGATTCCAAGCCTAGATTTTAGAAGCCTTAAGTTAGAGGATGAAGGAAGGAGGCAAAGAAGTTTACTGAAGGTTAAGAATCTATAAATGAGTTATAGTAGAAGACCATACTATAGAAAATATAGGAAGAAGGATATGAGAGTGGTATGGGAGCAATATTGAAATTTTGTCACTCTTTGATTTTATAATTTGAGGTTCAGTAGATAGTATGGTCAAAAATGTTAAAAGATGAAGAGTAGAACCACTAAAGGAAGACATAGCTGTTGGAGATTCAGAAATGGAAGGAAATCAAGGAGCTGCATTCTACATCCCTTCTGGCATTCTCCCATCATTAACCCAAAGGGAGTGTAACAGAATGAATGTCTGCCAAAGTGGTTGACTTTGAGCCCTTGACTTTCTCAGCAGTTTCAATGCAACTTTGAATGGGCCAGAGTGTTCACTTCTCCAAACGAGAGCACTTAAGCTTCAATAAAAGGCCTGCAGATTTCTGGTACAATTTTCATTATCCCATTGAAGAAAATCATGACATAATGATTCAGCTATTCTATTGCAAGGAAGCTGAAGATTAATGAGCATGACATAATGCATTGACTAGCTGCTACTCCAAACATTTACATACTCCATATATGATCATGATTGCAAACATTAAAAAGACCTAGGGATTACAGGTCACACATTATTGAACATGCATAATAAATGCTGCAAGATTGATGCAAAAACAAATGTAATAATAGGACATATTATCAAGACATTCAAACAAAATAACTAAAAATGCTACCTTTTTAATCACTTTTTTCTCACCCATAATCTCCTTCCTCATTGACCAACACTGGTTCCATATACCCAGTTCAATCAATCAAAAATCCTCTTCCACGTCTTCAAATCCCTACTTCCGTACCATTCTCTTGGCTTACATCCTAGGACTGTTATTCAATTTTTGGATACCTGTGATTCTCCACCTGCCCCTCCTTTGTAAAAGTGACCACAATTCAAGATGTACTTTGTTGGCAATAAAGTACTTTGGGACATCCTGAGGTCATGAAAGTTACTTTATAATATGAAGTCCTTTTTATTGGTGACAGACCCTTCAGTTATTCTCTGGAATTCCATCCTCAACCATACCTGCACTCTATTTCTGTGTCTGTTGTGCGGAGTTCTCCAGGAGCCCAAATTCGTAAAATATACTCTTGCATTCCATATGTTCACCCCAGTTAAGCAGTATCTTTCTCATTCACATTAATAATCTTAGTACATCTCATTATCTTTGATTATGCTGCCTAAATAAGATACACACATGCCATGCGCCACCAGGTGGTCCTTTTCCCAGTACTATGTGAGGAATGCTGTTGTGCTTTTCTAGTTTCCACTGTACGACTGAAGGGTAATCAAACCTAAAGTCTGCCTCAGGATGAAGAAGTGTATCAAAGAGCAGTGCCACAGGGTTGGATGACCTGCCTTCAAGCCCTTCGGAAAGGTATTCCAAATCCTGAAAAAGATAAAGATATATCAATAATAGGTAAGGATTCTTCAAGCACAATTATACCTGAACCCATATATTGTTAGATATTTATCCTATTACGTTTGATAAATTAAGTTCTCCCTATAAACCTTACACTCTTCTTTCACAGTTCTCCACCTGCCCCATGTTTTATATCCAGCTATCTAGGAATGTATCTTGGGATAACTAATCTGGTATTTAAACTGGATATATATTAACAAGTTGTTGTAATTAATTTAGTATACCTTCAAAGTGGTATCGTTGAAGGCAAGATTAAATTTGATGCAAATCAGTGAACATTAACTCTATTATGTTAAGAATATAAGAAATAGGACTAAGGGCCCATTTGGCCCCTTGTGCCTGCTCTATCACTTGTCAAGACAATGATTGATCTTCTACTCCAATGCCATTTTCCTGCACAATTCCCATACCCCTTGATTCCCCTAACATCCAGAAATCAATTGATCTCCATTTTGAATGAACTTTGCAGTTGAATCTCCACTGCACCCTGGGTGGAGATTTCCAAAGATTCACCACACTCTACATGAAAACACTTCTCCTCACCTTGGTGCTAAATATCCTACTTCTTATTCTGAGACTGTGATCCTGACTCCTCTGTCAGGGAAAACATCCTTTCTGCATCCAGCTTGTTTACCCCTGCACAAGTTGTGTAAGTTTCAATGAGTTCTCATTCTTCTAAACTCTGGATAATACAGGCCTATTCTACTCGATTTCTGCTCATATGGCAAACTTGGAACTAGTCCAATCTTTGCTGCACTATCTCTATGGCAAGTACATTCATTTTTTGGTGAGGAGACCAAAACCATATACAATTCTCCTGGTGCAGTGTCACCAAAGCCCTATGTAAGTGCAGTAAGATATTTTTACTTAAATTCTCTTGTAACTGAGCCAATATACCATTTGACTTCCTAATTGCATATTGACAATCAGTGACTTATGTACAAGGACATGGCAGTGTCATGAACATCAATAAGTGCCAATCTCACACTATTTAAAAATACTCTACTTTTTTTGTTTTGTGCACCAACTTCTCATCTTCCTATATTATATATGGCGATTAAACAATTACTGTATTATCCTGTTACATGCATCTCTAATTTCTTGATTTATGCCATGCTCAATATAATAGCTACTGTTCATTATATTATAAATAACTCATATGAATGTTTTCTGCCCTTGCTTTTCCTTAGCTTGACATGAAGAAACTCTAATTCTACATCACAATCTACAAGACCATGATTGCTT
This sequence comes from Pristis pectinata, assembly GCF_009764475.1. NCBI lineage: Eukaryota > Metazoa > Chordata > Chondrichthyes > Rhinopristiformes > Pristidae > Pristis > Pristis pectinata. Next base: position 59,213,310 of record NC_067413.1, read on the forward strand.
CTCACCAATTGTACTGATTTCATCCTTCATTAATAGCTAAGGAAATCTAGGCCCTGCAATATGTTGTATTGCCATAGAAAAACAAAAGGACTGCAGATGCTGGAATCTCAATGAAAAACACAGTCCTAAAGATAGGTCCTGACCCGAAACATTGACCGCCTGCTTTTCTCCATGGATGCTGCCTGGCCTGCTGAGTTCCTCCAGCATCATAGTGTTGTATTACCATGCTTAACAAATTTAATTTACAGGTAGTGTGAATGCTTTGTTAAAATTTATAAAATATTCCACATGCAAGTGTCCAGTTTTTAACAATCATAATATTTGCATGCAAGTCTTTTGTTTGTAAGCTTTACTTTCCACACTACTAAACTGTAATTTTTTAATGCAAAATAGAAAATTGATTTTTTATTGTCACATGTACTGAAATACAATGAAAAGCTTTTGTTTGCATGCCACTGAGACACATCATTTCATACATAAGTACATTGAGGTGATACAAAAGGGGAAAAAACAGAATGCAGAATATAGTGTTACAGTTACAGAGAAAGTGCAGTGCAGGTAGACAAAAAAGCGCATGGGCCATGACAAGGTAGATTGTGAGGTCAAGAGTCCATCTTATTGTACTAGGGGACTGTTCAATAGTCTTATAACTGTGGGAGGACTCTGTCTTTACCTCTCGTTGCCTTGGTGAAGCAGCCAGCATAATCAAAGACCCCACCCACCTGGGACATTCTCTCTTCTCTCCTCTTCCATCAGGTAGAAGATACAGGAGCCTGAGGGCACGTACAACCAGACTTAAGGACAGCTTCAACCCCACTGTGATAAGACTATTGAATGGTTCCCTTACACGATGAGATGGACTATGACCTCACGATCTACCTTGTTGTGACCTCGCACCTTACTGCACTGCACTTTCTCTGTAGCTGTGACACTTTACTCTGTACTGTTATTGTTTTTACCTGTACTACATCAATGCAGTCTGTACTAACTCAATGTAACTGCACTGTGTAATGAATTGACCTGTACGATTGGTATGCAAGACAAGTTTTTCACTGTACCTCGGTACAAGTGACAATAATAAACCAATACCAATACCAATAAAATCTGTCTTTGAGCTTGGTTGTACATGCCTCAAGCTTTTGTATCTTCTGCCCGATGGGAGGGGGGAGAAGAGAGAATGACCTGGGTGGGAGGGGTCCTTGATTATTTTGGCTGCTTTCCTGAAGTAGCGGGAAGTGTAGACAATGGAGAAGATGCTGGTTTTTGTGCTAAGCTTAAAGATTACAGTTTAGCATAGTTTTACATGTTGTTTTAAATTTCTAAAATTTGATAGCAAATAAAAACAAAAATTGATACACAAAACATTGACAATGCAACTAACCTGATCTACAACAGAAAAATGAATTCCTTCTTCCAATTTGTTATGAAGAATTGGGTTTAGATGTACAGCTCCTGGTGCCATGTAGGGTCTATATCCAGACAGCAGGTAGGAAAGACATATTCCAGAGGGACCATTTCCTGGATTTATAATATTTGCAACATTGTTATAGTAACATAGAATTTCTAAGACAAACTTAAAAACAAACTGTGTTTACTTAAATGCAAGAAGTGTCAGGAATAAGGGGGATGAACTGAGGGCTTGGATAAGTATTGGGGACTATGATATCGTGGCTATTACTGAGACATGGCTGACGTCAGGAGAGGAGTGGATATTGAATATTCCTGGTTTTCGGTGTTTTAAGAGGGATAGGGAGGGGGGGAGAAGAGGAGGAGGGGTGGCGATACTGGTCAGGGACACTGTTACGGCTGTGGAAAAGATGGATGTTGTAGAAGGATCATCTCTAGAGTCCGTATGGGTGGAATTAAGGAACAAGAAAGGAGCAGTTACTCTACTAGGAGTATTCTATAGGCCCCCCGGTAGCAGTAGAGATATAGAGGAGCAGATTGGCAGGCAGTGTTTGGAGAGAAGCAAAAATAACAGGGTTGTTATAATGGGAGACTTCAACTTCCCAAATATAGACTGGAACCTGCTTAGTGCCAAAGGTTTAGATGGGACGGAATTTGTTAAATGTGTCCAGGAGGGATTCCTGACGCAGTATGTCGACAGGCCGACTAGAGGGAATGCCATGTTAGATCCAGTTTTAGGAAATGAACCGGGACAGGTGAAGGATCTATTGGTGGGTGACCATTTGGGGGACAGTGACCATTGCTCCATAACCTTTAAAATTGTCATGGACAGGAACAGGTGCAGAGAGGACAAGAGGATTTTTAATTGGGGAAGGGCGAACTATGAGGCTATAAGGAGAGAACTTGGGAGTGTAAATTGGGTTGTCCTTTTTGAAGGAAAATGTACCATGGAGATGTGGTCGATGTTCAGGGATCTTATGCAGGATGTTAGGGATAAATATGTCCCGGTGAGGCAGAGAAGGAATGGCAGGGTGAAGGAACCGTGGGTGACGAGAGGTGTGGAATGACTTGTTAAGGAGAAGAAGGTAGCGTACATGAGGTATAAGCAGCAAGGTTCAGACAGGGCCCGTGAGGAATATAGGGTATCGAGGAAGGAACTTAAGAAAGGGCTGAGGAGAGCTAGAAGGGGACATGAAAAGGCGTTGGCTAGTAGGGTTAAGGAAAATCCCAAGGCCTTTTTCAAGTACGTGAAGGGTAGGAGGATGGCTAGGGTACAGGTAGGTCCGATTAAGGACAAAGGTGGGAGAATTTGCCTGGAGGCGGTGGAAGTGGGAGAAGTTCTCAATGAGTACTTCTCTTCGGTATTCACCAGGGAGAGGGGTCTTGATGATGTGGAAGGGAGTGCTGGTAGGGGTAATGTTCTCGAGGTTGTAGATATCAAGAGAGAGGATGTATTGAAGTTGTTAAATAATATTAAGACAGATAAATCTCCGGGGCCTGACGGGATTTTCCCCAGGCTGCTTCGAGAGGCTAGGGAGGAGATTGTTGAACCACTGGTAAGGATCTTTGAGTCCTCGTTGTCCACGGGGATGGTGCCAGAGGATTGGAGGGTTGCGAATGTTGTCCCCTTGTTCAAAAAAGGTAATAGGGATAGGCCAGGGAATTATAGACCGGTGAGTCTCACGTCTGTGGTGGGTAAGCTGTTAGAAAGGATTCTAAGGGATAGGATTTATGAACACCTAGAGAATCATGGACTGATTAGGGACAGCCAGCATGGCTTTGTGAGGGGAAGATCTTGCCTCACAAGCCTGATAGAGTTCTTTGAGGAGGTGACCAGGAAGATTGACAAGGGCAGTGCGGTGGATGTGGTTTACATGGATTTTTGTAAGGCATTTGATAAGGTTCCTCATGGTAGGCTTCTTCAGAAGGTCAGAGGCCAAGGGATCCAAGGAAGCTTGGCTGTGTGGATTAGGAATTGGCTTGCATGTAGAAAGCAGAGGGTTGTGGTGGAAGGAGTGCCCTCGGATTGGAAGGCAGTGACTAGTGGTGTCCCGCAGGGATCGGTTCTGGGACCTCTACTTTTTGTGATATTTATAGATGACTTAGATGAGGGGGTGGAGGGCTGGGTTAGTAAGTTTGCGGACGACACTAAGATAGGCGGTGTTGTGGATAGTGTGGAGGGCTGTCGGAGCTCACAGAGGGATATTGATAGGATGCAGAGCTGGGCTGACAAGTGGCAGATGGAGTTCAATCCGGAGAAGTGTGAGGTGGTACACTTTGGAAGGACAAACTCCAAGGCAGAGTACTGGGTAAATGGCAAGGTACTTGGCAGTATGGAGGAGCAGAGGGATCTGGGGGTTCATATTCACAGTTCATTGAAAGTTGCCTCATAGGTGGAAAGAGCAGTTAAGAAGGCCAATGGGATGTTGGCTTTCATAAGTCGCGGGATTGAGTTTAAGAGCCGCGAGGTGATGATGCAGCTTTACAAAACTCTAGTTAGGCCACACTTAGAGTACTGTGTTCAGTTCTGGTCGCCTCATTATAGGAAGGATATGGAGGCGTTGGAGAGGGTGCAGAGGAGATTTACCAGGATGCTGCCTGGATTAGAGAGTATTGAATATGAGGAGAGGCTTAAGGTGCTAGGGCTTTATTCACCGGAAAGGAGGAGGATGAGAGGAGACATGATAGAGGTATATAAAATATTGAGAGGAATAAATAGAGTAGACAGTCAGTGCCTCCTTCCCAGGGCACCAATGCTCAAGACGAGAGGGCATGGCTTTAAGGTTATGGGTGGGAGGTTCAGGGGAGATGTCAGGGGGAGGTTTTTCACCCAGAGAGTGGTTGGTGCATGGAATGCACTACCTGGGGTGGCGGTGGAGGCAGATACATTCGACAGGTTCAAGAGCTTGTTGGATAGGCATATGGAGGAGTGTGGGATGGGGGGATATGCGGGAGGAAGGGGTTAGGTAGTGTGAGCGTGGTTTGATGGACAGCCCAACATGGTGGGCCGAAGGGCCTGTTTTGTGCTGTATGGTTCTATGGTTCTATGGTTCTACTTTAAATTACCACATGTTTAATTGATCAGTGTGAGTAAACATGCCTTTCATATTTTGTGCAACTTTATTCTTCATTGATGTCAGTAGAATGTAAAATCAACAAAAACCCAAAAGAGGGTATGAGCAAGGGGTGAACAATTCAATTTTGTTTGCCAGATAGGTTAAGTTAAAATAACCAGCCAAAACTTTTCACTAAACATTCAATTACTTTTTTTATCTCAAAAATTAAATTAGAAAATAAAATCACAGATAAAAATATAAACCTAAATATGCTTATGTGTGTATAAGTGAAAGAATAATTATGCATTTCATTTAACTGAGGCTTCATCAATTTGAAATAGTTTAACAGATCACTTTTGAGCAGCTATGTATGAATGTGATCTGTCCACAACACAGAAAGATAAGGGTAATATAATGACACCTGAATTGAAGCCACAATTATATTCTGAATGACTGGTCATTCCTTCCAGTTGACTCTATTTCTGGTAACAGTTAATGTGCTTCTCAAATGCCTGATATCAACACCACACCCCCCGCCCCCCAACAATTTGAATATAAGTAAGGGAAGATTTTTACCAAAAACCTACAAATTTACATCATTGTGCCTCATGACTGCAACACAACACTGAAGCTCACGCTTTTTGAGGATTGGATTGCGCTTGAAACATTACTGAATTTACATTAATGCAGTAATTTTTTTTGAGTAATTAAAGTGATAGCCAAGGAGCCTGTGGAAAAATCATTCTGCCCTGTCATACTCCTTTGTGAAGTGCAACAAAGTTGCAATGGGCAGCTGGAGCTAGCCAGGGGTGGGTGAAAAATACTGGTGTCTTCCTGGGCCATTGCCAGTGCTGAAAAGCATGATTTCCCAGCAGGATGCCGGTTCTGAAAACCATGTAGTAAACTTCCAGGTCTAAAACTCATTGATCTAAAATAATGGGTCAGGTTGTTCTTGTTCCAACTCACCGCCTGCACTCAGCTCTCTTTCTAGCCCCAGGGTCGCACTAATCATCTTGGCCTACAGAGCTGCCAACAACTTTGTGGCCTTGACCCATAGCTGACCTGCAAGTGTGCCGGCAACATATGCCACTCAGGCCTTTGGGCAACCCATTCCAATGCCCTGTTCCCAGTACTGCTCTCTCAGTGTTTCATAGCTCAAAATCAGAGACATTTAAAAACAATTGAAATAGCCGTAGGTTAAAAAAAGCTACTTTAAAAAAGTTTAAAACAATAAATTTATTTAAAAATCTCTAACTTATTACATCATAAATATACAGAGAAAAAGAAAATAAATAAATTTAGCAAAATATACCTTCATGATTAAGGTAAGCAACCCAACTGAAAGGAATCAGGCTGTGCTAAGTATGGGCTATGGCTATTGGAAAGTTGAGGGCCCAGAAGCAAGGAATAACTAGCCCATCAGCCTGATAAGTTAGATTCAGTGGTAAATCCATGTCAATGTGTGAATGTGCAAAAGTATACACATTTCACTTCCAACACGTTCCATGCCTCCTCACAGGTGTGGAAGTCTGGAATGTGTTGAAGCGCAAACTGCAGCTAGCTATTCTATGGAACTTTGCTTCTCTCCCCACACTTGTATTTCCAACATTTCCTGTTTTTATTTTAATTACATTTCTGCTACTTCTCCAGCTGTCACATGATTTCACTGACTGAAAAGTAATAGAAAACAATTCTACTAAAGAATATGCAGAAGGATGTCAGTTCATTTCTGTGCTAAGGGCTCTGGAGCAGGATTGGAAAACAATGATGTTTTGACTCCATGATAAGAATGCTAAACACTGAGCCAAGGCCAACTCCCAAGATTGTGTGCATTCAGATAGAATACAGCATTTATGCTTTTAAGAGATTCATATCTAGTGAATTATTTTGCCTGTACAGGGAGGAAAATGCAGCAGCCAATTTACATGTAGCAAGGACCTACAAGCAACAATGAGATAAACATCTTGGTAAATTTCCACAACCAGGACCTTTTGTTTCAACTAAAAGTTGTTTGTACTACTTAGATTAAAGGTCCTCAATATTATGATCATGAAACTAAGATATTTTAAAAAAATAAATCCCTTAATATAAACGGCAAAAACTAACTGTAGCAGTAGTGATGCTAAAGGCGGATGGACAGTTTTTTCTCCTTTATTTACAGGATATGGGCATTGCTGTCTGCATTTATTCCCTATCTCTGATGGATCTTGTGCAAGTTGTATTGAACAAATCCTCCTCTCCTGTACCTGCTTGCTTGTGAACAATGCTTCCGCCAAGATCAAAATGCTTTTATGTGTGCAAAAGGTGGAGAGGAAACTTACCTATAATGATGACAGGTATATTTAATGGGAGGTCTCCAAGGAGAGTAGCTTCTTCTAGTAGTGGCATTGCCACCTTGTTGGAACAATAATAGAGCAGTACCTCTTCCACCACCTGATTTTCACACTCAAGCTTCACAAGTCGCAATCCTGTTCTAGTTCAAGCCAAATGAAAGTAAACAAGATGAGTTAATTACTGTGATTTTTTAAATGATCTTTTAAATATACATGCAAACTTTGTGTCAAAATGTGCAAACAGTTAAGTGAAATTAATATATATTTACATCATATACTTTTCACAAAGGTTGTTGCTTACTGTATAGTTTTACATTGGCCAAGGTATCGATGGAGCAGAGTAATAATAATCTCCTCAATTGTAAAGAAGGAAGAGCCACACACTATATGTTAGTGTAGCTTTAGCTTTTCAACCCATATCTAAACCAAAATCCTAGCATCTGATTTTTCTTATCACATAACTCGCTTTGCGGTTCACTTCGGTTAATGAATCTGTTTCCTAGAGCTGTATCAAGAAGAAAAGTATAATATGATTCCCTTGTCAGACAAAGGTTTGAATTTCTTGGACATTTACAGCATGGAATGATATTAGTGTGCCTTTTCAGCAATGAAATGTAAAGGAAAACATTAAAAGAGGCCACATGTGCAGCTTTAATGCCTCCCTTCACATTTCCTAAGTAACCATTCTGCAATCTGTCATTGGACTCAATTACATATGGTGATGTGGATAGGAGTTTCCTGGACCTAAATTTGTTCATATCAGGTACAGCTGCTGCAAAGATCAGCTGGTAAGGTTCTTAATAGAACAGAACCTGTGGATCTTTTATTAAAGACAGCAGATTGTAGAGTCTGTGTTGCAGTTATATGAGAGCAGGAAATACTGAAGTAGCCATTAACTTTAATTTTCAAAGGTCAACTGGAAAAGGAGTACTGAAAGAGAAAGTTAATATTTCAGATATAACCCATAATTGTCAGTATTTTTCCTTTCATTTTGGATTTAACAAAGTTCTCTGTTTTCTTTTTTATTCAGAATTTAAGTATTATCTTGTACTTCAATTTTCAGTATGATTTCTTACAGTCTCCATCAATAGCACTGACATAAAATCATCCTTTACATTAAGCACAATTTGTGTATCAATTCATATAGATAATGAAGACTTGGTGACAATTTACCAAATAGGAGCCAAGCTGGTGTCTTGGCCAATAATCTTCCCTCCATCACCAGTGCCAAAAATGACATAACCAAATGTTGTTACTGGTCATTCACCTTATTCCTTTGTTTATTGATACCACATTTGTCGACATGATAACAATTAGTGCAGATCAACCATATCCTTGGTCAAATACCAAGACATTTTTGAGAGATGTGATAAACTATGTAAGATCCAAGCTTCAAGGTAAAGTATCATACAGAACTATAAGTCAAAACGTTTGGAATATTTAAACAGTTGGGCCCCTGATGTTGGATTATTCTCCCTATTACTGTTCTGCATAATGTCATTGGTCCAACATAATAATGAAAATTAACAATAACATTCTGAAAAGGCAAGCATTATTTACAGTTATCAGAATAATAGGAATTATAAACAATTTCTATGGATTTAAGTCTCACAGTGCCTCAAGAATAAGTCATTTGGTTGTACACAATGCTGAAGCTCACATATTTAGGACGATTAACTCTCATATGAAAACGGATTGGAAGTATTTAGCACAGTATAATCCATCTGGGATTCAGTTATTTTTGTCATTGCCTAAATCTACATAGTTCATCATTTCAAGCTCTCATTGTGCACTGACAACAAACTTTTTTTTGTGCTCAGCAATTCTTTTATCTATGCTATCAATTATCTTGTGTAGTCCTGCATTATGGCATCTACAGAAATATTGTTCTGTGGCTCCCACTTTAAAGATTTTGTTCTACTTTCTCACTAGACCTTCAAATAACATTGTTTACTGGCAATGGTGTGATGACCACTATGCCATTTTGTCAGGTGGTAATTTGAACCGATGGTACCTTATTAAAAGCCTAACATCATGATGATCAGTACCGTCTTGATCGGTGCCCAAATCAACCTTTTTATGATGTAATAGAAAAACTGTATATTGATAGAATTTGATATTGCTAAGATAGAAAATATAATAATTGAGAAGCAGTATCTGCGTTGAACAATTTTCTCATTTTCTTTAACACTTTTGATTAGGCTGGTGTGTAATCCTCTCCTGACAAAAACTGACCATGGTTAATTGAGACCATCTAACCCATTCTGTAGTTGTGGTCTTAGTTTGGCGACTCACAGTTTAGTTCAGTCTATGCAGCAATATTAATTAGCAGATTGGTTGTAAATGTTAACAATTCCATTGCAGCCAATGAAAAGCAACTTTTTTTCTAAATTGAAAGGCACTAGTTGAAAAGTTAAGATAGCACAGGTTAGACTTGGGGTAATATACTTGAAATAGAAAATCATGGAAAGAGGTAAATAAAATTCGGTGAAAAAAAAAGAAATACACTTTAAGACATCATTAAATTTATTTTAGTGCATATATAACATATTCTTAATTAGAAAGTCGCAGAAGGGGTTACAGTCTGTTAATCAAAAACATAACAATGCACAATATTTTAAGATTTAAAATCAGGATCTAAGTTATTTTTAGAGAGTTTTCCAATATCTCTTCAGAAAGATGACACAAGCTTTGACAAACCGGGAATGCTCTGGTGGTGAAACAGGGTCTGATTGCTGTAGCTTAGGCTGTTGGTGGCAGAATTCACCTGCTTCTCTCAAGAGGTCCCATGACTACGTCTGGTTACAAATGGAAGCTGGCATCACACCAAGAGTTTCCTTTCTTTCTCTCTGCCACTTTATATAACCTAGAAAAACAGAATTTCTGGTTTTTGCTTTAACTAAAATCACATATAGAGACGGTACTAAATATATCTACAAAGTTATTATCCTGAACCGTCTGCAATGCAAAACAATCAACTAACCAGCTTTAGCAGAATTTTTTTTAAATCTAGAAACAGTTCAGGCAGTAAGAAATGACAAGTTTGCAGTGAGGTGACTAAACTGACCTGATCGATTTGATTTCTTGTTCTGCCAATAATGAGGCTCAGGACCGTTCTCTGCTACACTCCTTGAATACGGTACAACGACTGGGCGAAAGATTAAACTCCGCTGATCCTGCAGTGAGGAATTTTTATTCTGCGTGCCAGCAAAGAGATGGCCTGGACCCAGCAGGATTCGTGCACGAAGAAATCTGAAACATTTTCTTCCGAGTTTTCTGCTTCCCCTGCCAGTGTGACACGGCTGGGGCGGAGCTCTGATGTAATTTCTGCAGATTCCATTGTTTAAAATATTCGATCCAAAGTAAGAAACTTCACGAACATTTCAGCACCAGTGTCCTAAATACCAAATCGATCAATAAAGCAATTTTGACGAACAATAATTTTTAACTGAGCCGAGGTATTGGAATAGAATACAGTAAATATTTAATTGGGATCTTTGACCGGTGCAGATCCTTGTTCGCGACACCCTTTTTGATAAGCAAACTGATCAGGGCATTTGGTAATTGCGCAGATGGGTCCCATTTGAGTAACATTTAGAGTTCTAGGAAGTACATCTCCAAACTCGCACAAACAATATGCATTTATATAGTGCTTTCAAAGTAAAAATGAGATCCCAATATACCTCACAGCAAAAGGGGGTTCAGGAAGGAATTCTATGACCTAGCAACTGAGGGCAGGGCTTTCAAGGGTGCAGTGGCAACAACTGAGATGTGACAGTGACTCAAATCCTGGGTTAAGGGGTTAAGCAGACAATGAGGGGTGAGGTTCTGCAATTTATGTATAGAATTCTACAGCATAGAAACAGGCCCTTTGGCCCACTGCGTCCATGCTATCTATACTAATCTCAGTTGCCTGCATTAATTGTATATCCCTCTATACTTTGTTCATTTAGGTACTTTGCCAAATGTCTCTTACTGTTCCTGCTTCCACCACTTCCTCTGGCAGCTCATTCCAGACACCAATTACTCTTTGTGTGAAAAATGTACTCCTCAGATCTCCTTTAAACCTCCCTCTGAACTTAAACCAATGTCTTCTATTTTCAGTCACCACTACAATGGGAAATAGGCTCTGACTATCCACCCTATCTATGCTGCTCACATTTTCATAAACCTCTATCATGTCAATTCTCAGCCTCCTTTACTCCAGGGAAAACAGACCCAACCATAAGACCATAAGACATAGGAGCAGAATCAGGCCATTCGGCCCTTCGAGTCTGCTCCGTCATTTGATCATGGCTGATTTATTTTTCCTTCTCAACCCCATTCTCCTGCCTTCT